>NC_061121.1:59352951-59461891 GCF_002878395.1 Capsicum annuum | reverse complement strand
TTTCCTTATTTATTATTGTATCACACGAGTGGGTTATAGACGTGTTATTATAGGGCTTACATGAGCATTTAGTATCTTAATAATATTATTGATGTCTTAAATAACTAATCATTTTAGTTGTGCCGACTGATGGTTGATATTATAAACTACTGACATTTTATGTTGAATCGGAGCTTATTTATACTTGTATTGAATTGATCATTACAATCGCAACCCATATACTTTATCATATTGAACTGGGTGGTTGTGAGCATTAGATTCTCATTTCATATATGCATATTCATGTGATTTGTACCACTGAGAAATACTTTTTTTTTTTATAGAAAATGAGACATTTTGTAAAACACCTATACCGAGGGATATGTGAGTAGCGTTAATTTACTAATACTGATTTTTGATAAAAAAAAAAAATAAGACACTTTATAAGTGCCTATATGGAGGGACATGTCGTTAGGGTTTATTGAGATATGATTTTGATATTATGATAAAGTATATGGGTTGCGAATCCCCCATGGGTCTTGTCCTGAAGCATGGAGGCTTGGAAGGTGTATACGTAAGTTTCACTATCATTGAATCATTTCATTTCATTGCATTGGATTGTCCACTTGTATTTCCAATGTGTATTTTTTGTTACGTGCATAGCTTCCTTACATATCTTATGTGTTCAGTTGTCCACTTTTACTTTCTATATTAGAACTATTAGCAGCAATGGTGTAAGCTATCCTTTGGGAACTTTTCTATTTGCAGGTTATGCGATCATAGTATCTTTTATTCGTTTTTGTTTTTTTTCTTTTCTTTATCAACCTATGATACCTATTGAGAACAAGTGGACTGTACGCATCCCTATTTTACCCTTTTGGTGCAGACCCTAGTTGAGTGTGACTCATGATAACTGAGTTTGTGTGATCAGAGTTGACATTTTGAGGTACTACTGAGCTTCTAAGTTAGGGGTAAATTCTGGCCATCATCTTATCCTAGTTGTCTTTATTTACTTTTCAGTGACAGAGTTATGTATTTCCAACTTTATTGAGCTATATTAGATGTTATTTACATTTGTGACATTTATCTCTGGGGATTTGATATATTTTATTGGAATTCTTGTTATTTATGGGTTATGACTTGGTTTATTTCTATAAGTTTTGCATTTATATGTTCATTTTATATATGCTTAGAAGTCTCGCATTTATGAGTTCATTTTCTTATTCTCGATTATTCTTAATTTGTAGGATTTTGCTTACCTGCTAAGGCTGGGCCGAGGTGGGTATTATCAAGACCTCAACTTTAGGGTTGTGACAGATTGTCTTCAGAATTGGATACTGGTGTATCATAGAGTCCGTAGTCACATATTTGCAAACTCAACATATCTCAAAATGCAAGCTTTGTGGAATTTTTAAGGACCTTCCTTAAAAATTTTTCCCTAGTTTAGAACCCTTGAATTTTGGTGCACTACCTGACACTACTTTGTATAGAATTTTTGAGACATTACCAAATTTCTGCCTTTGTTTTGTCTTCAACAATCTTTTGCATTAAATATGTAAAAAAATATATCTTCTTTTATGAAATTTTTAAGACCTTCTCAAAAATTCTACCAGTTTCAATTGTAAAGAAAGATAGAAATCTTACAGGGAATATAATAGAGCCTTTAAGACACCTACATATCCCGTTGAGTCTAGAATCAAGCAAAACATAGTCTCCAAAACATTTGAAATGAAATAATGGACAAAAAACTTTCAAAGAAAAATATATGTGTGACTCATAAAATCAAATGAACATGCATGAAAAAAAGTAGGTAGCATATAACACAAAACCAATGTATTACGCGTGCTAATATATGTGTGAACTTTTAAGCCTAACGATTTAAAGATGTATATGTTGCTTATAAAACATCCCATTGCCTCCAAAAATTATATATACAAATTGATTAAAATAATTAAGGATAGATAAAGGAATGAGATATATAATAAAGTTAATTGCATGCAGGTGTACTATCGTAGACTAATACGCCTCAAAGATCCTCCATTGTTGGACCTCTTAAAGTTTTGAATGCCTTTCAAATGAAGATCTAATCCAAAAAACTGTCAAAATATTTTCCAGCCCAAAGGGACAATGATCCGTATAAATTGACATCATATCCCTCAATTAAACACATAAGGGTATGGTTTTCTTTTTGGATAGAGAGCGTTTTTCGATAGAAGTCGGTCCCATTAACAGGCCTAATAACCCTGGCATACTGGGTCACTTAGGTAATCATGCCTAGTAGAAGAAATTTGATTTAGCTCTATCTTAGTTTTACTATGGTGGACTTCTTTAAAAAGAGACTAGGACTGGATGGACTAACATTAGTTGAAATGATAACAAGTGTTGCACGATCCAGAACCGACTTAATATATATCATTTTGATAATGTTTGTTTTTATAGTAGAGGAAACAACTTCATAAAAAGTGTATAGGTCCTAATGCAATCAAATTTTTTTCACTTGGCGGAATCAATATATCATGAATGCAAGGATATGGTACATATAATTAAACAAGTAGTGAGTAAATAACTGAACAACATAAAAGACATACATGATACAAGAAACAAACAAAATATACAAGCCAATACAAAAACGTATAAAATTTAAAAACTCCTCAATTGAAAAAAGGAACTCATAATGGTTGAAACATTTATATCACCATTGAAGTCACCACTTTGTTACATCCCTATTTTCATAAGGTGCAACTTCAAGACTCAAAAATTAATCAATATTTTTTTGAAGAATTATGAGAGTCAATGCTTAATCTTAGGAAAACTAGGAAACCTATTAATTTAATTAAAAAAATTTTACTGAATGAAACCAATTAGATTCTAGGTAAGAATTTAATTTAATTCAAAAGTAAAGTGTTAGGGACTCTTAAGAATCAACAACTGCGGGTTCAGACTGAACTCGTTATTTTTATTGCTGAGGGGATAAAATTATTTGCACAAGTATAATAAATAAATATAAAATATATAAAAAGAATAAAATAAAGCATGAATAACAAAGATATAAAAAGAATAAAATAAAGCATGAATAACAAAGATGGGCTAATATTTCTTCATTTCTAAACAAACTAATCTATTGAGCAATAAACAAAAAGTAAAACCCATCTTTCGCGCATGGGTGACCTTGAAAATCGATGAAACATTTTTCATTGGCCTATTATTAGTACATAAATAAAAGAAATTATCAAAAAATTAAATGTAAGAATAAAATCTAAATTCTAATGGAGAGGCCTTGAAAATTTAACGAAGAGGTTTTATCGTTGGCCAAACTAGTAATTAACATTCCTTGTCAACGTAAAAGTGTAAAAAATAATCTCTAAAATAGCAATTAAAAAAGTAACAATGAATAATCAGACTAAACAATGATGATAAACAATAAAAACTACAACATCAACAAAGTTACAATGAATTATAAATAAAAAATAAATAAAAATAATAAAGCTTGCAAATTAGCATACTAATCAAGAATAATCAGGCCATTATCGATAACAAGTAACAAAATTGCAGCATCAATAAAGTAACAAAAGAGCGATTAAAGTAACATCAAGAAAAGGTTATAAAAATAATAAAAACTGTAACATTAATATAATAACCAAAAATAATCAACGCAACATTAATAATATTAGCAAAAATCTTAATAAAGCTGATAAATAAAAATGTATAAGAGACAAAACATATATGCAACATGAACAAAAATATGTATAATAATGACAAACTGCAAAAATAAATAGATAACACAAAGAAATGGAAAGATCTAAGCCTTACCATCACTACAAGTATATTTGGAGTTTTACTTTGCCAGAGCGAATAGTAAGGTTACTGTAGAAGATGAATGATTACCAGAGATTTATATCCACACCAAGAAATGAAACCTAAATTGATCTTTCAACTGATTTTTCCCAAACAAGGATATAGCTAGAGTAGCATTAATAAAACCACAGGTACTAGTAAGCATCATCAGCAATCAAAATTAAATCACAAAAGTACAATATAAATATCTAAAATAAAATATTTACTTAATAATAAGGTATCCAAATTGACTTCCACTATTTTCCTGATTTTATACTCTTCATCAAACCCTCGTAAAATTCAATTATGTCTACTCTAATCCACAAGTCAACCACAAATCAACATTCAACTAGAGTTCACCACTTCTCAATATCTTACTTCCTTTCTAATTACACATTATCATTCACTTAATTCTATGAACCCAACATATTATCCTTTACGAACCCTCCCCCAAGCCACTAATAACTAGTCAACTCTAACTCATTCATAATAATAACTTTTAGAATACTTACTGTCACACCCCTTCCCAAAAAGATTTAGCTTTTAAGTTCAAAAAGGATTTTTATTATTAAAGTGACAAAATAAAGATTTATTTCAAAAAAGGATTCAATTCACAATTAAATTCTGAGTCGCCACTTGACATAATTCGGTGTGCCAAGTCAATTTTAGAAAATCTTTTTCAAAATAATTTTACTCTTTAAATTGGTTTGCGAAGAGAGATTCCTTCTATGGAATTCTGTTGATAGAGGGAAAGGTGTCAGGCACCTCTCAATCTCGTGATTCGACCACGGTCGCTTGGTGAAGTGTATCGGCTAGTAAGTCACTATGAATATATAAACCCACAAAAGACATGTAAAATGAGCAAACAAACACATCAAACAACAATCTAAAAAATCCAAAATAATAACGTCCAGTCCCATTATACTATCCAAACTAAATAAAATTAAAAAATTCAAATAATATAAATTCTATTCTAAACTAGTCCTAGACTAAGCTCCACTTGATGCCTCGGGCCTTCCTCACGAACGTGCTCTGAATACAAAATACTTTGGCACATTTCTCGGCGAATAAACATAAATACCTCAGGACATTCCCCGACCCAAATACATTTAATACAAACAAAGCACTAAAACCAAACCATTCATCACTTTTCATACTCAAATATTCAACAAAAGCACTTATTCCTAAAATTTTGCCTACTCGAACCTATATTTGCCTATCTGTTTCAACAGATCATAATTCTATCATGTTCCAAAATTAGCCATGCTTATTCTGAATTAAATAAAAATAACAATGATCCAAAATTGAACTATATTCACCCTTTTCACCAATTTCTCAACTCCATCCCAAACAACCAATTTTACTTTTCAAACGAGATATCATTTCACCGTATAAGCCATAATCAAGGGAATCAACCGCAAATCAAAACGAACACACTGTCATCACCAAAAACAATCAAACAATAATAATATTCAGTCCAAAAATACCAAAATATAGTAAACAATAAAATAAAAGAGGGAAAGAGTAGAATTGGACCTTCCGATAATTGACTTACGTTGATAGTGATATTTAAGAAAACCTGAATTTGAAATCCCAAATAGAAACCTCAACAGTGAACCCAACTCATATCAAGAAATAATGACCCAGGCGGATTTAAATCCCAAGAAAGAAGAAGTAGCACTCAAATCAATATCAAAATTACCAAAAACCAAGAAAGCCCGTATATGAGATTTTGAAACACAGACAAACAAATAAAAATTCAAGCCAATAACAGAGAAAGTTGAGAAAAACCATGGGAGATATTGCGGTATTTTTGATCTGATCTTGCTAGAGTCGACTGGTTTGATCGCTGCTCTGTATTTCAAAGTGATGGAGACCTATTTTTGGCTTCAATGGCGGCTGAATACACTGAATGAATGCAGATTTCAGCAATTTTGAGATTAAATAGATCAAACGATCACTACAAACCAACTCTAGCAAAATTTCACTGGAAACCCAAAGAGACGACCAGATTTCTCAAAATCGCTTCATTCTCAAACCTTTTTTCATAGTGTGTGCACATGTGTGTAGGTATTATGAGGATTGTGAATATGGATTCTCAGAATTGCTGTTGGAATCATAAGTATATGAGATAACTATGTGTATATTCTATTATTAAAATAAAAATGAGCCTCTACTCCTCTGTTTTTGATCTTCAAAAGAAAAAAAAATTGAGATGAGAATGGCCCCTAAAAAGAATAGAAAATTTTCTGGGTATTAATGGAATGTCCTTCTATTCCCCCCTGTGTGAATTGTGTCCATTTCTCTTAAAGAAAAAACATGACAAAAGAGTGAGTTTTTAAAGGGTGGGGACCACATGTGTAGTAAGGTGGGGTAGGGGGTGAGATGGGTGAGGGACGTGAGCTGGTTGATATAAAGTTTGTTAGGATAAGGGAATACTAGGGATTTGATTTTGATGGGATTTATTGAAATTTTATTATTTTTTTGTATTTTTGTGGGGTATAATCGCATAGGTGGGGGCGTATAATAATGAGAGGTGGAAAATTGATGAATTATATTTTGGGAGGGACAAAATTAGGTGTCTACATCATGCCCCCTTTGGGTGTAAACACAATATGTTTTCATATAAAGAAGTAGACAACAAGATAAAATTTTGTCCCGATCATTATTCACAAGAACGAAGCAAGAGGAAGGGGGGGGGGGGGGGGGGGGAACCAAGTCTTATTTTGGAAATCATACTCATCCCAAGTTGTGTAAGAGTCAAGTCACCGGTATCTCCAAGGTTGGAAGAGAAGTGGACTATACTAAGTTGGAGAGTTGAGTGAGGTTCTATCAAGGTACCGATCTGCGGCTCTGTCATTGTATCAAAAAAGAAAATTATAAGTTAAAAAATAAATGAAATCAAAAATACTATCTATGCAGCTTTTTTTGGACTCTTGACTTGAGTTTCATCACCCTATTCTTCAGGCCGGCTCCTGACTTGCAATTTGTTTAACTTGTTGCTTGGATTTCAATTGCTTTACCTTGTAGCTTGACTTTCCATCTCTTACCCTTGTTTCTTGAACTTCAATTCCTTCGCCTTGTTGCTTGACTCCCAATTTCATCACCCTATTCTTCAGGCAGAATTCTGACATTCAGTTTCATCACCCTTGTTCTTTCGACGGGCTCCTGACTTTCAATTTCATCACCCTTGTTCTTCAGGCGAACTCTTGACTTTAAATTTTTATCATCTTTGCTTTTCAGGTAGGCTCCTAACTTTCAGTTTCATCACCTTTGTTCTTCAGGTAGGCTCCTGACTTTTAGTTTCATCAACCCCGTTATTCCGGTGGGTTCCCCACTTTTAAGCTTCATCACCCTTGTTCTTCAAGTGGGATCCTAACTTTCAATTTTCATCTCCCTTGTTCTTCAGGTGGTATCCTGACTTTTATTTTTTATCACCCTTGTTCTTTAGGCAGGCTCCTGACTTTTAATTTCATCACCTTAGTTCTTCAGGAAGGCTCCTAACTTTCAAATTCATCTCCCTTGTTCTTCAGGCAGGCTCCTGACTTTCAATTCTATCACCCTTGTTCTTCAGGCGGGCTCCTAACTTTCAATTCCATTACCCTTGTTCTTTAGGTGGGCTCTTGAATTTCAGTTTCATCACCCTTGTTCTTTAGGCGGGCTCCTGACTTTCATTTTTACCACCCTTGTTCTTCAGGCGGGCTCCTGACTTTCAGTTTCATCACCCTTTTTCTTCAGGTGGGCTCCTGACTTTTAATTTTTATCACCCTTATTCTTCAAGTGGGCTCTTGACTTTTAGTTTTCATCACCCTTGTTCTTCAAGCGGACTCCTGACTTTCAGTTTCATCACCCTTGTTCTTCAGGCGGGCTCTTGACTTTCTGTTTCATCACCCTTATTCTTCAGAAGAGCACATGACTTTTAATTTTCATCACCCTATTCTTCAGCTGGCTCCTGACTTTCAATTTCATCACCCTCATTCTTCAAGTGTGCTCCTGACTTTCAATTTTTATCTCCCTATTCTTTGGGCGGGCTTCCGACTTTCAATTTTTATTACCCTAGTTCTTCAGGCAGGCTCCTAACTTTTAATTTTTATTAAAAGCTTTTGAGGATGTCAAACCCAATCAAATATTGATTTAAAGGTCTTTCTTTGGTTGTAACTTTACTTTTGGATATGGTTTGAAAAAAAGGTTGACATGAGGCCCAAACAACACTTGAAGTGGGGTAGGACTTACAACTTTTGGAATTGACTCAAACAATGAGGATTAACTCATGCCCCAGTTTTTTTAATTGGGCAATTCAAAATTGTTTATTTGGTTGGACCGAGTCTAGAGTAGACAGTCTACGTATCTCACCTCCGGTAGAGAAGAATCAGGTCACGCGTAGTTTTGACAGATTGTTCTTTATTTTGATATGATTTTTCTCTTTTCTTTTTTTTATTGACTCCTTTTCTCTTTAGGATTTTCTTTTCTGACTCTATTTTCCTTGACTCTCTTCTCTATTCATTCTTTTTGAACACATTTTTTCTTTTTTTTTTAGATTTTTGACTTTATTTTTTCTCGACACTTTTTTTGAAACTTTTCAACTTCATCTTGATTCCAAAAGAGGGATATGAAAGAAAATAGAACCAAAGATCAATAGGGTGAACAATGGATGACGCAATGTTTGGATAGCAGAATAAAATGCCTTCGTCATATCAATCCTTGAAAATACAAGTACACATTATGCAATACGAAGTGAAAGATGAAACCATTTGTGACATTTTCTTTTTATCACTAACTTTAACTGAGCTTGTGCATCTCTACTTCTTCTTCAAACTCCACCATTGTCTTACATTTCTCTCATCGAAAGATCCATCCTTTCATAGAGCTAATCATCTTCCAGTTTCTCTTAATATAGGGATCACGCATCCACTATCTGACCTAATCGAGCAATGCTTTTCAATTGATGACCAAGTTATTCTGATAATTCTCAAAATAATTGCCTTAGTTTTGAAAGAAGACTTCAATATGGTCACTAATTTTCTTAACACGCTACCTATTTCTCAGATGTTGTTTCTAACTTTAGCCCTCTAATTCAAAGTTCATGCTCAAATAGGATGTTAAGATCTAGCTGAAAAATCTGCAAGCATGTCATATCACTAAAGCCAACATGAAATAATATTATGTGAAGAAAATAAACAAACAACACATGTTTAGAGCACAAAAGGAAAAAGGACACTGCATTTAGTTAAAATAAAAGATAGAAGGGTTTGAACATAAATGACAAAGGGACAAAATTAGATAAATCCCAGACTACAACCCTGAAATAATTCAAATATCAAAAAATAAAACAAAACAAACTACTAAACATCCATCCTAGCAGGGAGATGAGTGACTTCCCAATTGAGGAGGCTGACATCTTAGCCACTGGTTTGCACATCAGCATGACTAGAGCTTTTACCATTGTTAATGTTCTGCACCATAATCGATTTATCTTGAATCATCTTTTCTATTTCTCTTTTCAAAGAACGACAATCTTTAATACTATGCCCATGAACATCAGAATGATATGCACATCGTACATTAGGATTAAAACTTCTTGAATGCAGATCAAAAGTATACCCAAGGAGAGGAGTGATCATGCCCCACTATACCAATCTCTGAAATAAACTGGCATATGATTCTTGTACTAAATCTAATAATGCTTTTGAGTTCAACATTGACTTTTATGAGAGATTACAAAAGATGGGTATTGTATAACAACATGGAGTTGAGTTTGTGAAATTTTTATTAGATAAGGATGCTAAGAAATGGTGGAGGGTTATCTTGAATGTTGGTCACTGATTTTAATCCCATTGATATATTTTTGATTTTATATTTTATTTGTAGAGAAATAAGAAGCTCGGTCCCTCCGTGATCATAAGAAGGATGGTTTTTTGACATTGGAGCAGGGTGATATATCCGTTGCAGCTTATGATGCTATGTTCTATTCTTTGTCTCGCTATGCCTCTCAGTTGTTGGCTACTAAGGAGGAAAGCATTCGATGCTATGTTAAAGGTTTGAACTATGATCTTTAGGTTTTATCAGTGCATCTAACTTTAATAAGGAAAGGGTTCAATGAGGTTTCTATTATATAAATAAGTTAAAGGGAATCACACAGCGGTTCAGGCTAAGATATTAGCTAAAAAGTTTGGCAATGTTGGAAATTTCAGCAAATTTTAATCCAAGGGCCACGGTCAGTATCCCAAAGCAGCTCACCCTCTTCTATCAGCATTGCAGCTTCTACTGTGGGTCAAGCTAATGTCTCTTCTCTATCATATATAATTAGGAGCCAAAGGACTTCTTACTCCTCTACTAGTCGACTTGCTCTCTAACGGGGATATGACTATTATGGCATTGATAGTCATTTTAAGAGAGAGTGTTTGTTGAGGCAGGTAAAAGGCCATGCACATTAATACACTTGGGCTATAGTTTTATCAGGAAAAAGAGGAGGAGGAAATGGTAGGGGTCATCCATAGGGTGGTTAGGGAAATTTGACAAGTGGTCAGAGTGGTCAAAGAAATGGTAGTGCGGGGAAAGAAGTGCATTCAGGAAGAGTGTTTACTAAGAATTGATGACCGGGCTCATTGTTATTTCTTTTTGAGCAAGAATAACGCCAAGGCTTCTATTGAGATGATCATAGGTACCATTTTTGTTTGTGACCAAATTTATAATTTATCTCATGAAGGCTTGTAATTTAATCATGGACTAAGACCCAACAATAACATGAACATGAATTCAATTCAATTCAAACTTAGAAGTTCATAATTCAACAATCTTGTAATTTGAAAATGGATTCATGGACTCTATGGGTGAAAGGAACCCATAGATGAACACCTAACACACCTTAGAAGATTCTTTCTTGAAGTTTCTTGGAGTAATTCTTAGGCTTGTTTTTGATTTTCTTGAACTAGGGATTTTACCTTTGAGAGAGAATGTTTTTAATTTGGGGAAAAATAAGTGAATAATGAGATAATAAGGTATTTAGGGGCTTAATTTTTTGTTTAGATTGATTAGGGTTGTGAAAAAAAACCCAACTACCCCAGGGAAGATTTAACACTTTGTCACTGAAAAATCAGATTTTTGGCCCTTGCATGACACGGTGGAATTGCGTTGCCCCTTTGATTTTGAATTTTTAACTCAGCGCGATGCAGTAAAATCGTATTGGAATAGTGAAAAAGGACGATTTTGAATTGTGCCTATGGCGCGACGTGCCAGTATTGCGATGTACAACTGGAAAGTGAAAATTTCCATTTGTCATGGCTCAGCAACGCGCTGACGTTCCAGGTGGTATACTGTCTTACAAAAATAGCTCTAACTATTCACCCAGGTGTTAGATTTGGGTCAATTTTTTATCATTGGAAAGCTAATTGAATTTCCTAGGAAATGGAAGGCTCTAAACTGAGAAATATTGAGTATTTCAAAAAATTTATATAGGACTACTCATGTACTAAGACTTAAATTATGCTTGGAAAATACGAGGTATTACAATATCTACCCTTTGGGAACTTTCATCCTTGAATAAGAGTAATTAAGCCAAGAAACACTGATAGACTGAGTTTACATGCTGAACTTGTACAACTGAAACCTGACTACATGACTGAATTACTGACAAACTAAGTTTTCATACTGAACATGCATATCTGATGCACATAGAATACATGGCTGAATCTGCTGGTAATCTGAGTTTTCATACTGAACATGCATATCTGATGAATGGAATACATAATTGAACTGATTCATGAATGAATGATTGAATATGCAACGGTAAAGAATATCAAATTTCTAACTGTAACTGATTATGGAACTGAGTAAATCTAAGGAAGGTCGTTACCTTAGGCTGAGAATACTATTGAACTTGAGATTATTTACTGGACATGCATGAACAGGAACATGAGAACATTCTTGAGTTTAAAAGAAGATATATATAAACTAAATGTCGTGAATTGAATTGATTTCTTGGAAACATGTCATACGGATGAGATTGGAACTTGAGGGTCAACTTATGAGTACCCATTACTCCAAACTGGATTTGTTACGTGAAGAGAAATTTAAAGGTTTAGGAGACCATAGTGCATCTCACCCTTGGGATATTAGGTAGCCTAAAGAATGCTAACTTGGCTGGGATGCTGAGGAAAGGTTGAGATGATGCACGGGGCATCTACGAAGTAAATCTTGACTGAATATCTGAGATCTAAAACTGAGGCATGATACATGAACTGAGCTAAATCCGCAACTACCAGGAAGTTCCATTTTGGGATAGGATGATAAGATGGAAAGATGGGAAACCATATGAATTTGTCCGCCTGACTGCTAAACTGAATTGCAGGCTTTACGGACTAACTCATATTGAAAAAATTATACTTAACTGGAGAATTTCTTTGACACTCTTCCTATAATATTCTAATGACTTTAGGGAGTAAGAGATCTTGGCATTGTCAGAATAAGACATCAAATAAGAAACCATAACATGGCCAAAAATTCTGTAATATGGGAACTAATAACCATACCTACTTGGGTCAGAGCTGAACTGAATTCTACCGCTATGTTCAAGCCTACTCAATTATTTGTATTACATTTATCCACTTACACATCAATGTGACATTCATGCCTATCTTTATAACTACAGCCCCATGTAAAATAAGAATGCAACAATTTTTTCTTAACATAAAACATTTACTTTCTCCTATCAAAGCATCTGCTTATCACTACATCATTTCATAAAGATAGTTCACTGAAGGTTAAAACATGAAGACCTGAAGCATGAATGGACACTATGATGAACTTGACACTTAACTGAGGCCTGAGGAATCGAACATCAATATCTTGGATTTTATCAAAAGGTCTAAAGTGAGGATATACATGACGAAATCTAAATTTGGCTGATCCTTTAGGAGTGTGTCAGGAGTCGTGGGAACTAAGCATACTATAAAGCATGTGTACATGAGTCATGAGCTACATGACCTGAGTTTGGATTTTTTGTATTCATGGAACATGATTCGTTATATTAGGTGAACTAGAACTGCTCATACTAGGAACTGTAAGTGTACCTGATTTTTGATAACGTGCCTGAATATGACCTAGGATCATAGAGCTGACATGTAAGGTATGGGTACTAACATTACTGACATTACTATTAAAATATGAAATCCTGACTTGGTTACTTATATTACCATCTCCCCCTTATCTTAAAGCCATTATTTTAAAGTTGTGAACCACTTAATCAACAAATCAAAACCGAATTGTCACCACTTTATTCTAGAGTCTGGGGAGGACACTGAGGAGGGCTCTACTAATATTTTAGGTCTAACACTGAAATTTATGGTTATATAGGGGTTACAAAGAAAGTAAGGCCTCAGGATCTAACAAGGTATAAATATAAAGATGAAAAACTCATAATGTACCCGTAACTATATCAGGAGAACTTCCCTGATCATGGCGAGACTGGAGTGCATAAAATCTATTTAGACGTTGCCCACTGGCAGCACTGGAAGCGGCACCCTGCTGGTTTGGGCGGTCAAATTGAGCTGAAGGATGGTTATACTGACCCTGAGAACCTAACTAAGGACAATCTCTGACTCTGTGGCCTGGCTTACCATTCTCAAAAAAAGCATCATTGCCAGCTCTATATACTCCCTTAGGGTTCTTACCACATTCACCATAAAGCGGATTAATACAAACACCCTTCCCACAACCTTGTGACTTAGAGCCTGGTGCTTCATCTCGACTAACATTCTTAGACTTGGGTACTAGCACTCAGACTGAAAGCATATCTGGTGTTGAGAATCTCTGATGGAACTGGGAGCGGTTACTACCCCCTGATCTTGGCTTAGAATTATTTGTTGTAGCCCTCTTATTCTTTCTACACTCTCCTCCCTTACTCTGTTGAGTGCAAGTCTAAATCCTAGATAGGAAAATAGTCTACAAATTGTTCTGAGCAACTACTAAATAAGCTAAGTTAGCAAAAACATCTGTAAATTCAATGTGAGAGACATGCTCATTCAGGAGATCTACCTGAACGGGTGGAGGAGCTAACTGGTTTTCATTACTTCTTCCATTAGCTTCTTTGGGAGGGATATTCTGGAAAGTTAAGGAAGAGTTGAATCAGACTGAGAGTTTAACATGAGCTCATGCCCACTCGCACGTCATGAATACAGAAAGAAGGAAACTTTTCCTAAAATATCTCACAGCCCAGTCCATAAGTGTGGCGCGCTACACACCCATGCACAATACTCAACACGATCGGCTTTCAGACTCCCTAGGACTCTATTGAACCTTAGTCTTTGATACTGAGTTTGTAACACCTCGAGTCTTTACCCTAGATGCTACACGATGCTTACGACCCCAAAGGACCACAAGCTAACCCATGACTGATATTTGCTGTGAGCACTGAATAATACTAGTGTAAAATATGAAAAATAGGCTGGAATGCCATAAAGTTCAAAATCTAAAATACTGATAAATAACAACATCTGATAAAACATCTAAATCTGAAATACTGTCTGAACTAATCTAGTCTGAAAAGCCTCTAACTAAATTATCTAAAAGTAAATCTGATGGGACAAGCCCCCAATGAACTTTAACCAATGCAGTGCTAAAACTACTGTAATACTATAATAAAAATACATCATCGATAGATGAGGACTCACTACTAAAGCTGCTTCTGCTGACTGGATCTGTCTAAGAACGGTCGGGAACCTGAGCATCCAAACCTAAAATATGAGACATCATAGTGCAAAGAAAGAGTATGCGCCAGTACGTGGAATGTAATAGTATGCTAGATGAGGTAAGGTTGAATTCAAGGGTTCATATACAATATTGTGCTTATATATACTGTAACTGAGCTTTTCTTAAGCTAAGTAATGAGTTCTGATACAGAGTTACTAATAATCAAAGATTTTTGATAACTAAGTTACTGATACTGATTGACTGTATCTGGTAGTCCTAATTCTGCAGAATTGAACTGAGTTCTATTCTAAAGACTAAAACTAAAATAGTGGGAGGTAATCATCTAATCGACATGCCCCAAATAAGATAATATAACTAAGTTAGGGTCCAATCTGTAACCCTAATTAGAAGGGTGTTAGCATCGTGCCATGGATACTACCAACTACTGTGGAGTCAGTTCTAACTAACGAGTGACCCCTGAGATCAGTCCTAAACTAGCAGGTGATTCCTGAGTATGTCAGTCCTATCTAACGAATGACATCTCATAACCTATATAGGCTACGTAATTTTGGAACTTAGGGATTGCTTCTAGGGACCCAGTCCTAACTAACTGCTAAGCCCCTATCCCTAGGCTCACTCGGTGCTTAATACTACTCCCAACTAAAAGACACTAAACTGATTATACTGAATTGGACTGGACTGATACTGAGTTTACTGAGTTTTCCTGAGTTTAGTAACTGACTGAGTTCTACTGGGTTTTGTAACTGACTGAGAGTATTACTGATCAAAACATGACTAACACTATTTTGTAACTGACACTAGCTCTAGGTAAACAGCTAAATTTTTGGGTATTAAATGCCTTTAAGAGTCGATAGCATGAAAAGGAAAGCAAAGCATAATCTTCAATAACATAATAATGTTCACTTGGTCATAATTCATTCATAGAGATATTTCATCAAACACTTGTAATGCATTAACTTGTACATCAATAGGGAATACATGTTAGCATGCTATAATGACATTATTTCATTCTCATAGATAATTTATCAAACAAATGAGAAGCATACTTATTTTACTAAATTATAAACACTTAGGGTAAACATGGTTATAACAATCAACTTGCAAATTGAAGGGTTTATCATGAATATCATGTAAATCAACACATATAATGATTTATTTCATGAAGTCTTGTAATTAAATCATGTACTAAGACCACGAACATGAAGTCACTTCAATTCAAGTATGGAAGTTCATAATTCAACAATCTTGTAATTTGAAAACATATTTGTCGACTATATAGGTGAAAGGATCCGATAGATGAACAACTAACATACCTTAGAAGATTCTTTCTTGAATGTTCTTGGGGTAATTTATAGGATTGTTCTTGATTTTCTTGAACTAGGGCTTTTTCCTCTTGAGAGAGAATATTTTTAATTTAGGAAAGAATGAGTGAATAATGAGCTAATAGGGTATGTAGGGGCTTAATTTCATGTTTATACTGATTAGTGTTGTGGAAAAAGACCCAACTACCCCTATGAAGATTTAAAAATTCATCACTGAAAAAGCAAATTTTAGACCCTGGCGCGACGCGGCGCTATCATACCATGTCACTGGAAAATGACAATTAGGAACTGGGGGCCTGGAGCAATGCGGTGGAATCACGTTGCCCCTTTGATTCTGAATTTTAAACTCAGCGCGACGTGGTAGAATCGCATTGTAAGACTAAAAAAGGACAATTTTGAACTGATTTTGTGGAATGATGCATCAATATCATGATGGAGCACTGGAAAGTGACAATTGCCATTTGCCTTGGCTCCACGATGCGCTGACGTTCCAGGTGGTACACTGTCTTAAAAAATGGCTCTAACTCTTCACCTGGGTATCAGATTTGGGTGAATTTTATATTATTAGAAAGCTAATTCAATTTCCTACACAATGATAGGCTCTAAAATAAGAAATATAGAGTATTTCAAAAATTTTATATGGGATTACTGGTGTACTAAGACTTAAATTAAGCTATACGGGGTATTACAAAGACCTTGGAAAAACATGACTTAATTTTGGTAATAGTGGATTGATTGATGAAATCACCTAACATCAGTTTGGGTAGACTACGGCTCCCAAAAATTAGTAAAAGCTACGTCAAGGAGTTAGTAACGCTTCATGGGGTGCCCCTAATTATCATTTCCAATAGAGATGCAAAGTATACTTCTAGATTTTGCGATAGGTTGCACGAGGATTTGCATGCAAAGCTGACCTTTTACATGACTTTTCATCCTCAAATTCATGGACAGTTAGAGAGAATGATTCAGGTGCTAGAGGATATGTTGAGTGCCTATGTTATTGACTTTAGAGGTAATTGGGACTAGATTTTTTCATTGTAAGGGTTTTTATACAAAAACAACTCCAACTCCAACTTAAACATGGTACCATTCGAGGCACTATATGAAAGAAAATTTTGGGCACCTATTAGGTGATTTGAAACTAAAGATGTTAAATCTTTGGGCATTGACTTTGTGAAGGAGGCTTAAGGAAAAGTAAGATTTATTCAAACTATGTTGTTAGATGGTCAAACTAGAGAAAAAGCGTATGCAAACCATTAGGTAAGAAATATGGATTTCATGGTTGGTGAACAAATATTGCTTAAGGTGTTTCCCATGAAGAGAGTCAAGAGGTTTAGTTAGATAATAAAGCTCAGCCCTTGGTATATTGGACTTTTAAGATTCTTTATGATGTGGGTCTGGTTGTGTACCATTTAGCATTATCTCTAGGTTTGTTAGGATTCATCTGTATTCTCAAATGGTTTCATAGGGATAGATATTATATTATTAAATAGGACTCGATTATATTATATAATGATTTGGCTTATGGGGAAGAATCAGTGGCAATTATAAATTGAGATAATTAGAAGTTGAGGAGAAAGGAAATTTCTTTGGTTAAGGTTTAATAGAAATGTCATCCAATTAACGAATCCACTTGGAAAACCTATAAGGACAGGTAAGACAAGTACCCTCAATTGTTTGGGAATACAAGCACTCTCTTTTTCCTTATCTCAGCTTATTTTTACATTTCACATTTGATCGTTTGGGGACAAAATATAGGTATATTGGTATCTATTGTCATGGGATATTTTGTAGTTTTGTATAAGTCTCTTATTTAAATTTTCATGCTACAATTGTTCTCAGATTTAAAATTATAAATTTTAGGCTAGTATAGTTTTTGATGAAATCTGAGTGAGGTATGGTCTAGGAAAAATCAGGAATTAATTATGTAAGTGTGGTGGAGTTCAACTTTAATTTTAGTTAACTAAGAGGATAAGAATCTTGTAGGATTTTACAAAATTAAATTTGGGTTAGTAAAACTCCCAAAATTAATCTTAGCATAAAGGGTATTATTTGGGATATCTTACAATTAATGTATGTTATGAAAAAGAGGAGTTGTGGGGGAACCAGGCACTCTACCTTTCTCATGTCACTATATCAATATGCATGTCACTATAGAAATATACCCAAAAGTAGAGAAAATCCCATTTTATCATCAAATCAAACTGGTTAACGACCGTTATAGCGACATGTGCCACTAAAGCGACATATGGCGCTATATCTACAAATATAGTTGTTTTATTTTTGAAATTCTCAAAAAATAGTTTATTTTTTCAAAAACACATGTTGGGGCAAGAAAGAGGCAAGTTTGGGCCAAAGTCACCAATTATCTATTATTTGGCTTCATTAGGTAAGAATTTTATTCCTATTAACTAGTAAATTAATAATATAGCCTAAGAATTTCTAGTTTACGTAGTTTGGGGAAGGTTAAGGGTTGATTTTATGTGATTTTATGATGCAAGGTAGAAATTTTATTATAAAATCAAGGGGTTTTGGTTAATGATCATTACATGTTGTTTATTTACCAATTTATCTATAAAATTGGTCGTTTTAGGTGAATTATGGTAGAAAGGCCCTAGAACGGGGAGGAAATGATCATGAACTTAGACTTAGGGGTTGAGTATGAGCTATAATCCCCATAATGGTTGGTCATTTCATTAATTATGTGTTCATATGTATTTCTATACTGAGATCAATCAAAAATTAAACAAAAAGGCAAGGCTCAAGTTTAGTGAGTTGTGCAAGCTTGGATTAAGGTTGGTGATTGTATTATAGTTAACACCAATTTATATTATATGTGCACATTAACTACATCTTAGTATGTCTTCTTAGTGTATGTTGTTTGGTGTGTTTAATTAAAATGAATTTATCTTATTATATAATTTGACCTACCTTATTCTTAAATAGGGAATCTTTTGATATTTAGAACATTCTTATGGCTTATAGGTGGAATAAGGTTGGCCGACACTTGTGTCTGAGATTTAGGTACATTGGTGAAATTTGTCCCCTGCAGGTCATGACTAAAGGGTACTTATCATACCTTTAACGTGTATGTATGAGGTTACCGTGAGTTTTATAGTTCAATAAGTTAACCGAAGAATATATTTATATGTTTGATAATGTTTAAATTGTCGTGACTTCTTTTAACTTGGATTTATTGAACATGACTTGGTTGTAAATGGATTGACTTATTTCTTGTAATCCTAAGTTGCTTCATTGTTACTTATTGTGTTAGTTGTAGGTTAGGATGAGCATGGAGTAACTGATTGTACTATGTTTTGGTTAAGTATGCATATTCTCATCTTGGTTTGGCCAAATGACCCTATCAGTACACTATTGTTTCTTGATTACTAATAATACACATGCTCTTTCTTTTGTTGAATGCAACATATATTTCAGCGGCTCCTGCAAGATCTCACTTGTGATTCTAGAGTTTGATATGAAATTTAGGGGTGAGCAGCATATTTGGGCCACCATTAAATCTTTATTTTATGATATTATTTTTGTTAGAACTGATGCATCTCCCTTATTTATTTGGGATTTCTCCTTTCCTTGACATCCTAGAAATTTGACTATTTTCTTTTCTTTTGAAGTTGTTTATGCACCCTAGACTTTCAAGGACCTTGCATGTTTTTCTTTGGAATCTTCAAACTTGAATCTTATTTTGTAATATAGACATCTTCAGTGCACTCAACAAGTAGGGACAAAAGAGGGATAGAGTTTGTAAGAACTCAGAGGGTTATAGGCTATGATGGGGTTGTCCAATGAAAAGGCTTTAGGCTCGGAAGGGACATACTGAGGATTAATATCATTTTTCCGGTATTTAAAGGCACAAAGAGATCAAAGAAGGCTTAAATTCCTTTCTCAAACCAGATATTACACAGAATTTCACCTTAACAAACATTTGGGCCAAGTATAGATCAACAGTGCAATGCAATTGAATTTAATCTAATAACTCACCATACAATGCACATAAAACAATGAGGTTGGTATTATTTTTACCTTGAATGCATGCAAGAAAAGTCTTTTGACTATTACCACAGTATGAAAGAGAGGTACCAAAAAAAACTAAGGTTCACCACAAAGTTAAGCCTCTCAATCATATCCATTATCGCTCATGCTTCTATTTATTTTGGTATGAACAAATCCAATAACATGATTCTAATAATTTTATTATTTTTTATAAATAAGGAATACTAAACTCATGAAAGGCTTCCTATGTATCTCATCCCGAAGATTAAGAATTTAGTGAGTATAGTTTTTGCAAATATGATGTATAATATATGAACAAAAATAATGAATACAAATATATAGATAAACTCAAAGAAATGCCTCATATTGTCTGGTCTCAACCGATGTCTTTATCTAAATAATATCGCCTAATTATTTATAGGGACAACATATTGTAATACCCCGTACTTCTACTTAGCTTGAAATCGTTCCAAGAATGCTAGAAACTTTCTTTGCAAGATGAATCCACTTTTATACTTGTGATATTTCTAAGATTTTCACTTTCTATAATGTGTGAAATTAAATTAACTTTCCAACGATACCAATTTTATCCAAATCCAACATTGAAAAAAAAAGTTAGGGACAAAAAATAGAAGGCAGTCAAAATCGCCTAGGTTTGACGGTGAGAACCGATGGACCATTGAGCTAGCGACGGACCTTTGCCCAAGCCATCACAGTGGAGGAAATAAGACTACCTTCTACCTAAGAAAAACGGCTAAGACCAACGGACCATCGAGCTAGTGATGGACCATTGCACAAGCCCTCGCACGAGAGGCAGTGAACCCCTAATCTGATCAGGTGTGACAACCAGGACCTACGGACCATCGAACCAGCGATGGACCATCACACCCACCGTCATATAGTTTATTTATTTATTTTAATATTTTTAAAAAGGTTATTTGCATTTTTTCCACTCGTTTTAACCCCTAATTATATTAGACCAAGGTTCATAAGTTCATTATCCATCTACAACATCAAATTAGCATTTTCTCTCAAACATAATCCCCAAGAACAAGATCCAAATCATTCTTCAAGAAACTAAGGGATTCCAAGTTCTTCAAGTCCAAGAACTTCAACAAACTCACAACCCAGGTATGTCATGTATTGATTCATGGGTCCCTTTCACCCATGAAGCCCAAGAATCTCTTTTCAAAAAACAAGATTTGTGTATTTATGAATGTTCATGATTTAAATTGAATTGAAATTCATGTTCATGATGTTGTGGAGTTTTGATTCATGTTTGAAATTACATATTCCAATGATTGACCCTAGGATATGATGATTTGCATAACAATCATGATAAACCCTTAAATTTACATGTGGATGGATGTATCCATGATTATTAGATGTGTTGATAATTGTATAACCAAAGTATGCTTCCCATGTATTTGATTAAATGCCTATATGAAGGAAAAGTGCCATAATAGTATGATAATATGAAATCCCCATTCATGTACAAGTTCATGCATGTTAAGTGTTTGATAAAATATCTTAGTCAATGAATTATGGATATATGTGTAGCCATTGTGCTGCTTTAGCACTTGTACTTCATGAAATCTCCATCTTATTATAATATGGATTGTCGATGTTGGTCATGTATTCAAAAAAGTCATGCTTTGTCAGTTTCATGCTATCGAGTCCTGAGGGTACTTGTACCTGACAATTAGTTGTGTTCCCAGAGCTAGTGTCATGTTTTCAAGATACTCTCAGTCAAGCCATGTTCATAAAAATTCTGTCAGTCATGTGACTCAGGAAAACTCAGTAAACTCAGTAATCTCTGAAATATCATAAATCTAGTAATCTTAGTAGCATTCCATTAGTCTATGGAAATTCAGTTAACATAGTCCAATCAGTTCAGTGTCTATTCAGATGGGAGTAGAAAGTAGCATCGAGCGAACCCAAGGATGGAAACCCACTTGTTATATGAGGGTGTAATTCTTAGAAGAAATCCCTGCGTTCCAGAACTACATAGCTAGCATAGTTTAAGACATTGTAGCCTATTATATGAAGGTAGATGAGGTGTATTAACCTGTTATATAAGGGTTCCCACTGTTCTAACTAGAGTTACCTGTTATATGAGGGTTACTCACAGATTGTCCTTACTAGTGGCATGGTATTGACACCCTTCTAATTGGTAGTACAGATTGGACCCCAAGTTAACATTAATGTATTATTTGGGGCATGTCGATTAGATAACTACTTCCCATAGTTTCATTACAGAATTAGGATTGTCAGATGCAATCAACTCAGAACAGTACAAAACTCAGCTAGTTCCATCAAAACTATGACTGTCAAATATAGCCATTCAGTCTTAGTAATAAAACTTATATAGTTCTATAATATTCAAGACTATCAGATACAGTCAACTCAAAATAGTACAAAACTCAGCTAGTTCCATCAGAACCTAGACTGTCCGATACATTCATTCAGTCTCAATAATTGAACTCAGATAGTTCTATAGGATTCAAGACTGTCAGATACAATCAAATCAGAACAGTATGAACTCAGCTATTTCCATCAGAACCTAGACCATCAGATACAGTCGTTCAGTAGCAATTATTTCAGTTATACAGATATCAATATCTCATGTTATCAGCACTCCCACTTAGTAATTATATTATCACGAGCTCACTTATAATTATTATATAGTCGTGCATATATTCTGACATTCATGTTATGCAGTCAGTTAGTGTAGTTCATACATAAGAACCCTTTTACGTTCAACCTACCACACATACATACCAGTATATTCAAATGTACTGACGCATTTACACTATGGTGTTTTATACCATAGATTCAGAATCATGAGCTCTAGAGTATCAGTAGTTTTCTAGTCTCAGCAGTTAGAGTTAGCAGTGAGTCCTTATCCTTCGAGGACATGACCATTACTTTATTATCTCATTAATTAATTTATTTCAGTAGTTGGAGTTACTTGGGGACATATCCCATCAACTCCTTATTCAGACAGTTCAGTCAGTTAGAGCCTTTTCAGACTATCAGGTTCAGACAATTTATTTCAGGTTTTGTTTTAGTATTGTGATACCATATCATTCAGAGATTATTTTATTATTTTTGAACCTTATGGCCTTATAGCCTTTATTTTCGCATTTATATGGTATATTATGCAGTGCTCAGGTACAGATATCAATCATGGGTTAGCTTGTGGTCTTTCGGAGTCATGTGCACCGTGTAGCATTTCGAGTACCAGATTCGGGGCATTACAAACTTGGTATCAGAGCCTAAGGTTCAATAGAGTCCTAGGAAGTCTGAAAGCCACATCTAGTAGAGTCTTCTACATGGGTGTGTTGCACGCCACATTTATGTGCAGGAGGCTATAAGATATTTTAGGAATAGCTTCCCTTCTTTCAGTATTCATGTCGTGCCAGTGAGCATAATCTCAAGTCAATCTCTCAGTCTAATCCATTTCTCTCTTTCTTCTATAGAACATTCCTCCTACAAAAAGAAATGGGAAACTTGACATGTGGCCCAAGTGACACTTGAAGTGGGGTAGGACTTACAACTTTTGGAATCGACTCAAACAGTGAGGATTAACTCATGCCCCAGTTTCTTTTGACTGGGTAATTCTAAATTGTTTATTTGGTTGGACCGAGCCCAGAGTAGGGCAGGCTACGTATCTCACCCTCGGGAGAGGAGAATCAGATCACACTTAGTACTGACAGATTGTTCTTTATTTTGATATGATTTTTCTCTTTTCTTTCTTTTTTTTATTGACTCCTTTTCTCTTTAGGATTTTCTTTTCTGACTCTATTTTCCTTGACAATCTTCTCTTTTCTTTCTTTTTGAACACATTCTTTCTCTCTTTTTATTTTGGATTTTTGACTCCATTTTTGCTCGACACATTTTTTGAAACTTTTCAACTTTATCTTGATTCCAATAGAGGGATATGAAAGAAAATAGAACCAATGCTCAATGGGGTGAACAACGGATGACACAATGTTTGGATAGCAAAAATAAAATGCCTTCGTCGTATCAATCCTTGAAAATGCAAGTACACATTATGCAATATGAAGTGAAAGATGAAAACCATTTGTGACATTTTATTTTTAGCACTAACTTTAACTGAGCTTGTGCGTCGCTACTTCTTCTGCAAACTCCACCATTGTCTTACATTCCTCTTATCGAAGGATCTATCCTTTCATAGAGCTATTCATCTTCCAGTTTCTCTTAATATAGGGATCGCGCATCCACTATCTGACCTAATCGAGCTATGATTTTCAATTGATGACCAAGTTATTCTTATGAATCTCAAAATAATTGCCTTAGTTTTGAAAGAAGACTTCAACATGGTCACCAACTGTCTTAACATGATACCTATTTCTCAGATGTTTTTTCTAACTTTAGCCCTCTGATTAAAAGTTCATGCTAAAATTGGATTTTAAGATCTAGCTGAAAATCCACAAGCATGTAATATCACTAGAGCCAACATAACATGTATTATGTGAAGAAAATAAACAAACAACACATGTTTAGAGAACAAAAGGAAAAGGGACACTGCATTTAGTTAAAATAAAAGATAGAAGGGTTTGAACATAAATGACAAAGGGACAAAACAAGATAGATCCCAGACTACAACCCTGAAATAATTCAAATAACAAAAAATAAAACAAAACAAACTACCAAACATCCATCCTAGAAGGGAGATGAGTGACTTCCCAATTGAGGAGGCTGACATCTTAGCCACTGGTTTGCACATCAGCATGACTAGAGCTTTCACCACTGTGAATGTTCTACACCATAATCAACTTATCTTGAATCACCTTTTCTATTTCTCTTTTCAAAGAACGATAATCTTTAATACTGTGACCCTAAATGTCAGAATGATATACACATCGTACATTAGAATTAAAACTTCTTGAATGCGGATCAGGAGTATACCCAAAGAGAGTATTGATCATGCCCCACTGTACCAATCTCTGAAATAAACTGGCATACGACTGTCCAATTAGTGTGAAACTATATGTGAAACTATCTCTACACTTCTGTCTCTTCTCAATATTTGATTTGGATTGAACATCGGGCCTAGAAGGTCTTTGGTATATTTGTGGAGTTGGAGGATGACTCTAAGGAGTTGGTGCATACCATTGTGAGTAAGAAGGGAGTTAAACATATGGTTGCACGCAATATACTAGATATGGAGGTGGGGAAATCGAGTATAATAGATTTGGGGAGGGATTACAGAGAGCTTGGGTATGAACTTGTGCATAAGACTGATGATAATGACGAGGTGGTCTTCTTCTATGTGCTCGTTGTCCAACTATAATATCAAGTTTATCTTTCTCATCCTTCTTCCTTCCAGTTTTCATAACTTGATTGCAATATTTTCCCAAATGTTTCACGGATTTATCATGTCCATCTTGCTCCTAAAATTTCAACATCTCAAGGATTGGAGGAAGGTTAACACTTGAATACATGCCCCAGTCTTTGTATGAAACATCTTTTTTACCCGTAGGTCCTAGGGAACTTTTCATAGCCTTTTCTGCACTCTTCATTTTTTCAACCATTTTTCCTGGCTCTTCTGACATGCTAGACTTCTTGTTAAGAAATTTTTTGGTCCAGTTAACTTAAAAGTAGGCTCAGGAGTATAGCAATGATCAGCAAGAGTATTTAACATGGATCCACTAGTTGCATAGGGAAGCACAACCATTGGCGGCTAGCTAATGTGGTTGTCTACACAGAGGATTGAGCAACAAAATCACAGAAGGTATGTGATGCTATGAATATGGTAGGTTTATACTGAGGAGTTAATAAACAGTGGTGGAAGTATTGAAATTCTTTTGGCTTGTAATGAATTCTGAGTCATGTTACAGTGCATCAACAATAATGGGAAACTGACTTTACGACTTTAGTAGAAAACTTGAGGTATTTGTAGGATCAATAGCAGAAAATGGAAAGGGAGGCAACCCACTGGCCCAAGATCAATACATTTCCATCATTTTCTATCTTAGTCTCAAATTCTCTTCCTTTAAACTCTCATTTTCCTGACTCTTTATTTGATCCATGAGGTTACTCTCTATATCCTTGTTGGACAAAGCTAAACCTTTCTAAGATTTGGTGTGATGTGGAGCACCAGCTACAATGTCACAATTCCATAAACCAACCACCTTGAACTAACTAAATAAGAGATAACAAACGTGTTAGAGTTAAACACTTTCTCAAAACCTTTTTCTTTTTCTTTTCTTTAGAAAAGATCACTGAACCCAAGAAGGGCGCCTATATATCTCACTCTCGAGAGAGGTGAATCAAGTGTACATAATTTGTGAAGCTTGGCCACAAAAGGGCTAAATTTTAAGAAGAAAAGAAAATAACAATTTGTCAAAAGAATTGACGAAAATCTTTTTAAATTTTTCAGCTTTAACATCCCTATACAAAATGAAATCTATGATTGCCAAAGAAAATCTTTTTGGGTTTTTGATTTTTAATTTCATATGAAAATGAAACTTGAAGCTATTAAAGGAAAATCTTTTTGTAGTTTTCTTTTAAAGATGTACATAACACCTACTCTAAATGAAGAGTGAAGAAAATATTTTTGGATTTTTCAGATTCCTATACGAAATGAAACCTATGAATACCAAAGAAAATCTTTTTGGGTTTTAGATTTTGAATTTCAGAAGAAAATGAAACTTGAACTTATTAAAGGAAAATATTTTTTGTTGTTTTCTTTTAAAGATGTATATGAAACACCTACTCTAATAAAGAGTTAAAAAAATCTTTTTGGATTTCTTTAAATAAGATCACCGAACCCTAGAAGGGCTGCCTACGTTCTCACTGTCAAAAGAGGAGAATCAGGTGTGCGTAGTTCATCCAGATTGGATAATTAAAGATTAAATAATAAACTAAACCTTGACTTGAGAAACATGACCAAAGATAGACAATGAAAAAAAACACGGCAATAAAATCTTTTTGAGTTTTTAATTTTGACACTTCATATAAAAATGATACCAACAACTATGAAAGAAATTTTTTTTTGGTATTTTTATTATATGAAATGTAAAAAACTCCTACCATCTTTTGAATTTTCCTTTTATAAATAGTTTCTATTTAAAAAAAAAATATTTTAGGAGTTTTCGAATTGTGAATACTTACTAAAGGAACAAAAGGAAAATCTTTTTGATGTTTTTGTTTTTTTAAGAAAACGAATGCAAAATGTAAAACTCTTTTTGAATTTTTGAATTGTGAAAAACAAAAGTCATAAAGAACTCTAAACACTACAAAACTCTTTTTTTGATTCACCTTTTTTTTTGAATTTTTCTTGCCTAAACACATACTCCTTTAATTCTAACAAATGTTTTCCCTAAACCAGTATAAAGATGCAATAATTAACACATAGGGATGCTTTAGGGGTGAGTCTTCTACAAAGGACCAAGTGGGTCCTACTAGGTCTCAATATGATGCAGATAAGCATGACCTAAAGGTTGACCTATATTGGGGTCCACTAACAATGTCGTTCGGGGGAGCATATGGTCGATAGTGGCTGCTTTGCTTTCCACCTACTCCATATATCCGATGGTGCTCCCTCCTAAAATAAGGGTGACGCAGCTACAGTTCATGTACACGACGTGTACTCCGAGACTTATTGCAGAAAGAATTTCAATGTTGTACACGACTTGTCATCCCATGGCTCTGCTTCCCTTACTTGATTGCAATATTGTCCCAAATGTTTCACGGATTTCTCATGTCCATCTTGCTTCTCAAATTTCAATATCTCAAGAATTGGAGGAAGGTTAACACTTGAAGACATGCCCCAGTCTTTGTATGAAACATCTTCTTTACCCGTAGGTCCTAGGGAACTTTTCATAGCCTTTTCTGCACTCTTCAATTTTTCAACCATTTTTCCTGGCTATTCTGACATGCTAGACTTATTGTTAAGAAATTTTTGTGGTCCAGTTAACTTAGAAGTAGGCTCAAGAGTATAGCAATGATCGGCAAGAGTATTGAACATGGATCCACTAGTTGCATAGGGAAGCACAACCATTGGCGGCTAGCTAATGTGGTTGTCTACACAAAGGATTGAGCAACAAAATCACAGACAGTATGTGGTGCTATGAATGTGGTATGCTTATACTAAGGAGCTTGATAAAGAGTGGTGGAAGTATTGGAATTCTTTTGGGTTGTAATGAATTCTGAGACATGTTACAGTGCATCAACAATAATAGGAAACTGACTTTGAGATTTTGGTAGAAAACTCGAGGTATTTGTAGGATCAATAGCGAAAAATGGAGAGGGAAGCAACCCACTGGCCCAAGCTTGATACATTTCCATCATTTTCTATCTTAGTCTCAAATTCTCTTCCTTTAAACTCTCATTTTCCTGACTCTTTATTTCATCCATGAGGCACTCTCTATATCTTTGTTGGACACAGCTAAACCTTCCTAAGATTTGGTATGATGTGGAGGACCATCTACAATGCTGCAATGCCATCAACTAACCACCTTAAACTAACTGAACAAGAGATAACAAACGTGTTAAAGTTCAACACTTTCTCAAAACCTTTTTCTTTTTCTTTTCTTTGGAAAAGATCACTGAACCCAAGAAGGGTGCCTATGTATCTCACTCCCGAGAGAGGAGAATCAAGTGTGCATAGTTCGTGAAGTTTGGCCACAAAAAGGCCAATAAAACTCTTTCATTTTTTTTTTGAAATTTTAAGAAGAAAATAAAATAACAATTTGTCAAAAGAATTGATGAAAATCTTTTTGAATTTTTCAGCTTTAACATCCCTATACAAAATGAAATCTATGATTACCAAAGAAAATCTTTTTGGATTTTTGATTTTTAATTTCATATGAAAATGAAACTTGAAGCTATTAAAGGAAAACCTTTTTGTAGTTTTCTTTTAAAGATGTATATGACACCTACTCTAAATTAAGAGTGAAGAAAATCTTTTTGGATTTTTTAGATTCCTATACGAAATGAAACCTATGAATACCAAAGAAAATCTTTTTGGGTTTTAGATTTTAAATTTCATATGAAAATGAAACTTGAACCTATTAAAGGAAAATCTTTTCTGTTGTTTTCTTTTAAAGATGTATATGAAACACCTACTCTAATAAAGATTTAAAAAAATCTTTTAGGATTTTTTGAAATAAGATCACCGAACCCTAGAAGGGCTGCCTACGTATCTCACGCCCGAAAGAGGAGAATCAGGTGTGCGTAGTTTGTCCAGATTGGATAATTAAAGATTAAAAAACAAACTAAACCTTGACTTGAGAAACATGACCAAAGTTAGACGATGGAAAAAAACACGGCAATAAAATCTTTTTGAGTTTTCAATTTTAACACTTCACATAAAAATGACACCATCAACTATGAAAGAAATTTTTTTTTTGGTATTTTTATTATATAAAATGTACAAAACTCCTACCATCTTTTGAATTTTCCTTTTATAAAAAGATCCTATTGAAAAAAATATATTTTTGGAGTTTTCGAATTGTGAATACTTACTAAAGAAACAAAAGGAAAATCTTTTTTATGTGTTTGTTTTATTAAGAAAATGAGTGCAAAAGGTAAAACTCTTTTTGAATTTTTGGATTGTGAAAAACAAAAGCCATAAAGAACACTAAAAACTACAAAACTCTTTTTTGATTCACTTTTTTTTCGGAATTGTTCTTGCCTAAACACACGCTCCTTTAATTCTAACACAAGGACCAAGTGGGTCCTACTAAGTCTCAATATGATGCAGATAAGCATGACCTAAAGGTTGACCTACGTTGGGGTCTACGAACAAGGTTGTTCGGGGGAGCACTTGGTCGATAGTGGCTGCTTTGCTTTCCACCTACTCTATAAATCCGATGGCTCTCCCTCCTAAAATAAGGGTGACTCAACTACAGTTCGTGTACACGACGTGTACTCCGAGACTTATTGCATAAAGAATGACTCGGGTTATGCACATGATGCTAGATATAAAGCGGTAACACATAAAAAAGTATAAACATGTATCACGTAGGCACTCAATAATGATAAAGTAGTAACACAAACACTAATACAAGCAATGTTTATACACCTACAATGTCAAACTAAGCCGATACAACTCCAAAAAATAAGCTCGAATTCTAAAAAATCCTCAGCAGAGTTGCCAGAGCTGTCACACCTATTTTTATACCAAAAAGATTCAGCTTTTAAGTTTGAAAAGGGTTTTTATTATTAAAGTAAAAAAATAAAGATTTGCTTCAAAAAAAATTCATTTCACAATTAAATTTAGAGTCGCCACTTGGCATAATCAAGTGTGCCAAGTCACCTTTGAAAAATCATTTTTAAAATGATTTGACTCTTTAAACTGATTTGCAAACAGAGATTAAGAAATTTTGTTGACCAAGGAGAAGGTGTCAAGAACCCCTCGATCCCGTGCTTCAACCACGGTCTCTTGGTGAAGTGTATTGGCAAGTAAGTCACTATGAATATATAAACCCACAAAAGACACATAAAACAAGCAAACAAACACATCAAACAATAATCCAAAAAACCAAAATAATAATGTCCAGTCCAATAATACAGTCTTAAATAAATAAAATCGAAAAAATGTGAATAATATAAATCTTATTCTAAACTAGTCCTAGACTAAGATCCACCCAATGCCTCAGTCCTTCGACACAAATATCCTCCGAATACAAAATACTTTGAGGCATTCCCCGACGAATAAACACAAATATCTCGGGGCATTCCCTGGCCCAATGATACATTTAATCCAAATAGCAAACTAAAACCAAACCATTCATCATATTTCATATTCAAATATTCAACAAAATCATTTAATCCTAAAATTTTGCCTACTCGGATTTACATTTGCCTATCCGCTTCAACATATCATAATTCTACCACGTTCCAACATAATTCATGCTTATTCCAAATTAAACAAAAACAACAATGAACCAAAATTGAACTTCATTCACCCTTCTCACCAATTTCTCAATTCCATCCCAAACAACCAATTTTACTTTTCAAACGAGATTTCATTTTCATTTCACCATCTAAACCATAATCAAGGGAATCAACCGTAAATCAAAACAAACATGCATTCATCACCAACAAGGATCAAACAATAATAATATTCAATCCAAAAATAGCAAAATATAGTAAATAATAAAATAAAAGAGGGAAAGAGTAGAATTGGACCTTCTGATAATTTGCTTTTGTTGATAATGATATTTAAGAGAACCTGGATTTAGAATCCCGAATAGAAACCTACACAGCGAACCCAACTCGTATCAATAAATAATGACCCGAATGGATTTGAATCCCAAGAAAGAAGAAGTAGCACTCAAATCGATATCAAAATCATGAAAATTTAAGAAAGCCCGTATCCAAGATTTTGAAACACAGACAAACAGATCGAAAATCAAGTTGTTACCGAAGAAAATTGAGAAAAACCGTGGGAGATATCGCTGTATTTTTTACTAGATCTCACCGGAGTCGTCTTGTTTGATCGCTGCTCTGTATTTCGCAGTGATGGAGACCAATTTGCAGCTTCGATGATGCCTAAATCCGTCGAACGAACATTAATTTCAGCAACTTTGAAATTAAATCGATCGAACAACGACTACAAACCAACTCCGACAAAATTTTGCCAAAAAAACAAAAGAGATGATCGGATTTCTCAAAATTACTTCATTCTCGACCCTTTTTTACAGTGTGTGCGCGTGTTTGCAGGTATTATGAGGATTGTGAATATGGATTCTCAGAATTGCTGTTGGAATCATGAGTATATGAGATGAGTGTGTGTATATTCTATTATTGAAAGAAAATGGAGCCGCTACTCCTCTATTTTTTGATCTTCAAAAGAAAAAAAATGGAGATGAGAATGGTTACCCCAAACAATGGAAAAGCTTCTATATATTAATGGTATTTCCTTTTATTCCCCCCTCAATGAATTGTGTCCATTGCTCTTAAAGGAAAAAAATGACAAAAGTGTGAGTTTTTTAGGGGTGGGGACCACGTAGGTAGTGAGGTAGGGTAGGAAGTGAGATGGATGAGGGGCGTGAGTTAGTTGAGATAAATTTTGTTAGGATAAGAGAATATTAGGGATTTGATTTGTTAGGGATTTATTGAAATTTTATTATTTTTTTGTATTTTTGTGGGGTATAATCGCATGGGTGAGGGTGTATGATAATGTGAGATGGAAAATGGATGAATTGGGTTTTAGAAGGGAGAAAATTAGATGTCTGCACTTACCAATTTAGGACAACACATCTATTAACTTATACATATACGTAGAAACTCAATTAAGAATTAAACAACACCTCAAGCATGATATCATCATTCACAACTACCTTGCACCATAAAGTCAAGTAAACCAGAGAAACAGGGAATGAATACATATACTCAACAAATAAATCCATGACTAGTGATGACTAACTCGACCTTTTCATAATTATATTTTCATTTCACTTCAACATTTAATTATATTATTTATGTATGGATATTTCCCGGACCACTCATGGTTCTAAATAATAATAATAATATCAATTGGTTCACTGAGGGAACCCAATATATCAACAACAATGGAACTTGATCCAGTCATGGAACCGTCAAACTTACCAAAACCTTGTACACACAAACTATGGGTCTTATACTTGTCCACTAGCCATGATAACTTAGTCTTATATTATAAATCCATGTAACAATAGATTCAATCATAATATGAGTAGTACAACCACACTTGCATTTAAAATAAGTCACTTTACACAATCTCATTTTAGGTGATTAAGCAACTTGTAATACCATCCAATAAGTCAATACACACCTTATGTATTGCAGCAAGTAGACAAAAGGGGTAGTTTACAAGAACATATGAATTAAATTAATTCTCAACTACATTGAACCACCGTCTACCCCTTTCTAGTAAATATAATATCTGGTCTAAATAACACTTAGAACAAGTACACATAAAAGTAGTTGTAAAACTAATCTTAGACAACCAGTATCTAGAATACCACACAAATATTCTATGCAAAATTTATTGCTTCCAACCTTTCATCTTATATCTAGTTCCTATCCTATTCACACCATCAATCTATTAAACTGGGAACGAAACATTCATATCTGACCTACCAACACCTACCAATGTATCTACAACACATTACCACAACCAACCATTTCCACTCATTAATTGATTAATTAAGAACAAATAATTATAGAAAAACATACATAACATCACAAAACTCTTTCAACAAAATTCATCTTATTCACATAACCTGAAAAAACGAGTTTATCCATCTATACACCTTGCTTGTAGGACTATGCATTAAATCTTCCATCAATCTTTGTTATGCATACATTTTCTAATACAGGTCTGTGCTACTCAATTAAACCTAGCCCACCTTGGCATAAAGCAACTAATATGCAGTTATGAACTTGAGATTCTGTCTCTATTCTTGTGATTATTGAGTGAAATCCATGAGAAAGCATTATGTTCTAACCCTTTAGAGTGTATTTCTTCTCCATTGCTCTAGAACTTTGAGGCAACCCTAGTGTGTTTTAGAATAAAGCCTTCTACTTGTTTGCAATTAAAGGGACAATGAAAAATAAGGAAAAAGTAGGAGTATTTCTTATTACCTCAAGTTTTTAAGCTCTTGATCCAACAAAAGATAGTCATTATATTATCTTTCCAATGCTACCGATCTCATCTTAATCTGGTATCATAGTCACAAGTTATGGAAAATTATCTGATAAACTACCAAACTACCAGTGACAACGGCCCTGGCAATGACTCATTGCCAAACATAATGAGTCATAGCAAAATTCATTGTCACGGTAGTAAAATGAGGGACTAAGACTTTATCCCAGTGAGGACGAGTCCATCATATGACTCGTAATAATTCTAAATGAGTCGTGAGGTAGACCCATCATCAATATAGTAAAAACCATGGGATCAATTCCATGAAAATGACTCCTCATAATGACTCATGACCAAACCTAACAAGTCATTACCTAAACTATGTCGACTATTTCCTAAAATTTCTGATGTACTAAGAAGGGCTTTTTGGTCTTTTTTTATCATTTGATAACTCCTAACACACATTGTATAGGATTCCCTAAGGGTGGCATATAAGCCTAATTTCCCCCAAAGTCCCCAAAAAATCACAAAACCAAGAAAAATGAGTTATTATTTTTCTCTGAAGCCAAGTTAGAGTTCCTCAATCTCAAGTTGAAATTCCAAGGATTTCTCCAAGGCTACCATCTCTAGGTATGTGGGATTTCATGAATGGGTTCCTTCCACCCATTGAGTCCAAAAGGATTCTTAAATTCTCAAGTTTAATTCCCTTTTAAGTTTTGGGTTCCAGGTCAAATATGAGTTTTCTTAATTTCTTTAATTTATTCCTATAACTAAACCATGAAGATATGTTTTTCCATAGGCTTAGAATCTTCTTATACCTAAAATCATGAATTTCCCTTAGTATTGATCAATCATTGAGTTTTGTCTTGAATTATGAAATTTCCTATTATGGTCAGCTTTCAATATTATCACATTCAGTTGCATTAATCAGAGCTGGTGGATTATGAATACTCGATACCTAGGGATTCATGCATATATGATGTTCCAGCATTTGATGAAATAATTCACATTTTTAACGAGGGATAATTATTGTTTACTAGTAATTATTAGGGTATTTGATGATTATGCTACTTATTCTCAGAAAACAAATTCAAAATCAAGAACAACTTGGAAAAGTTAGTACTAGATGGATGCGATGGACCAACTGACAGACCATTAGACCTGTGATAGACCATCAACATGGATTTCACCACTTGGGCAAAAAATAGATGATCTGATGGAGGGCAACGATCAAAGTGACAAACCGTCGAACATGCAATGGGTCATCTCTTTGGTCGTCGTATGTTAAGAAGATCTATAAAATTTTTAAAGATCAAGGATGAGAGGAACAATGGACCATCAGACTTGTGATGGGCCGTCGCTCTGACCATCGACCATAATAGCAAAACAGTATTGAACTAGATAACTCCCAATGGACTGACTAATGGACCATTATTTGTCAGATAGTCCGTCAGGCATGCCGTCGACAATGATGTGGCAGCCTGAGTTGAATTAATAATTGCAACTTTTAAGAAGCCTATAAATACCTAACTTAGGGTCATATTAGGGATCTTTTGGCTATTGGCTGAAGTTGTAACATACAATTGACTGAGAATCAAGTTGAGAGCATAGGAATTTCACTATTGTTGCTTGTAATTTGGGGATTACAAAAACATCTTTGATTTTATAAGTTGATTCTAAATTGCTTATGAAATGCATATTGTTTTTCATAAGTATGGCTAAAACTCCCATAACTAGGGTTATGGGGGCCTTGGTGTAATTCAATGTTAGGGTTGAGGGACTGATAAAACCTTGATAATAATTTCAATTACATAACCTTCTCTTCAATTTAATGATTCTTCTTGGTTGCAAACTTAAGATATGTGTCTATGAACATTTTTCTTGAACAAAGAAGTTAGTGTTGGTAAAAGATAAGGGTTACGAGATGATTATAGTATTTTCCCTCTAAATTTATGATTGATGCCTTAACCGGATCAATTTTGTAAGGATTTAGTTGTTTTACCAATTTATCGCTTTAAGTTTAAAAGAATTGAATTGAATCCATATTTGAAGGTTGAAAAACAATTAGATGGAAGTAATTATACAATTGTCCTTGTAATTGGAATTGTTGATGTATGGATTTGTAAAAACCCACAGCCCTTAGTATTAAAACACCTTGGTAATCATAACCTTAGTTTATTAATCCTCATTCTCTATACATTGAAACTTAAACATTAGTTTTTAATACTTTTCAAACAATCAAACCACTATTCATAACAACAAAAACCCTATTTTAATTTTGAAAACTTATGACTAACAGTCCATTAATAATCATAAGACAGTTAACACCTTATTCCTTGTCGGATTCAACCCTAACGTAGCTGTGTTATATATTTGACAACGACCACTTACACTCTTTTAAGAGAGTTGTAATTTGGGATTATCAAATTTTGGAATCGTTGCTAGGGAATGCGGTTGTTAAAAAAGTATTTGTGCATTAATTGACTTTTAGTCATGTTTCTTAATTTTACTTTTATTTATTGTTTTTGATAATTGAAGGCTATTTATTGTGCATGCCATAAATAGTAAGGTCAATATAGCCATTATTACCCTTCAACCCAGAACCTCAAAGAGTTGTGAGAGAAAATATGACTGAATAATAAAAGGCTACAAGACTTGCTGCTTTGGCAAATACACAGGTAAATTAACAGAATGCAGACAATCCCAGATGTGTGCCTAATATAGATAATGATGACTTGGGTGATGATGACTTGGTTGATCCTCTGAACAGGCGGCTTGCAAAAAATATAGCCGCACCAGTAAATTAGAATAGGCAAGCTAGAGGGAGAGTGCACCACCAGCGCGCTTGCGGTGTACTTAGATCTAGATGATGATAATTAAGATCATTTTGTTAGAGCTGTTGCTACAGAAGAAAACATTCTACCACCATTAGCTCCTGAGGTAAAATTTAATATCATGAGCTCAATAATCCAACTGCTCAACTTGAAGGGGCTATTGGGTGAACTGCTGGGGGATGATCCTAATATACATTTGGTGAACTTCATCAATATTTGCAAGTAATTTGACAATCCTAGAGTAGGGTAAAATGCCATTGTCTGGGGTTATTTCCTTTGTCTCTATCTTGAGAGGCAACTCTATGGTTGAATGAGTTGGCACTCGATTCTATAACAAACTAAAGGAAACTAAAAAGAGTTTTCCTAGAAAGGTTCTTTTCGTCTTCTAGGATGTTATTGTTGAGGGATGAAATCAACAACTTTAGGAAACTACCGAACGAGGCCTTTCATGAACATGGATGTGATTCAAGAAGAAATTAACGTGATATCCAAACCTCAAGTAGCCTAAAGAGCATCTATTGGGGATGTTCCATAAGGCTTTGAATTCCATTGCAAAGCCAACCATAGATACTATAGCAGGAGAAGCTTTCATAGATCTCACTTTCACTGAGGCTTTGGAGATATTAGAGAAAATGACTAAGAGAAGTAGATCTTGGCATGCTATGGATTCTGAGGTAGCAAGCAATACTTATTCTAGTGGGATGTTGGCAGGGCAACATTAGAGAGAAGAGGAACGTGATCAAGATATGGATCAAATAAAGACATAGCTAGATTGCCTACAAAGAATTTGCTCTCGAGAAAGATAGAGAAGGTCAAAGTTGTGGGGTTACATAGTAGGGAAACTAAATCTGATTCTGAGGAGGAAGCAAACTACTAAAATAACTAGGCGGTTTTGAGCTAGTAGACAAGGAATTCAAGGTCCAAATTCTTATGATAAAGCTGGTTATTAAGATAATGACCAAAGAAACTAGAAGAATGAAAATGATAGAAAAGGACTATATAAACTACTTGGGAGCCATGATAATGTTGTAAATAATTTTTGGAAGATGTCTATGGGATATGATGGACAAATTATTGAAAGAAGTAAAGTCAATAAATGCCAGAGTTAGGGAAATAAAGAGCGACTTGTCGACTATGAGTCAGTTACTTGACTCACACTCAACATCTATTAAATAATTGGAGCAGCGGATGAGACAATTAGCAGCAATGTTCAACCAAAGAAAAACCAGGACTTTACCAAGTGACACAGTTAAAAACCCGATGAATAATGGTTCATGTATGGCTATTTAAACTAGGAGAAGTAAGATGCTACCTGGTCCATGTCAGGTAGCACCATCTCATAATGATGTGGTAGAGTTAGAAGAGGAGGTGAATAATGACTCACTAATAGAATCTAGAAAGCCTAGAGATTTATAAAAGAAGAGTACAGAAGTGGAAAGAACATCTAAGCCAAAATAGGTTCATGATGTAGAGAAAAGCAAACAAAAGGTGGTAGAGGTTACTCCAACAAGAATTACAAAACCACCACCTCAATTTCCATATAGATTAAAGAAGAAAGAAGATGGGGGTAAGTTTAGAAAATTCATGGCTATGCTGAAGTAATTGTAAGTGAATGTGCCTTTAGTTGAGGCTTAGAGCAAATACCGGGATACACTACACTTATGAAGGACCTTGTGATGAAGACAGTTAGTTGCGATCTTGTGGATAACCTTCATCATTGTAGCCTTATTACTACTAGATCATTAGTGCAGAAGAAAGCTAATCTGGGAAAATTCACCATCTCGTGTACAATTGGAGCATTTAGTTTTGCTAAAGCACATTATGATCTTGGAGAAAGCGTCAACCTTATGCCATTAGCAATCTTCAAACAATTGGGTTTAGGGACTCCTAAGCCAACTACTATGCGACTATTGATAGCAGATTGGTTGGTTTAAAGACTGGTGGGGATTCTATCTGATGTACTTGTAGAGGTGGCCAGCTTTATATTTCCCGTAAACATCAGAATTCTTGATTGTGAACTGGATTTTGAAGTACCCATAATTTTGGGTAGGCCATTTCAAGCAACCAGGAGAGTGCTAGTCAATATGGAACCGAATGAGTTTAAATTTAGGATCAATGAGGAAGAAATTATCTTTGATGTTTATCAATCTGTGAAGCAACCTAGGAAAATGACTATAGTCTCGGTCATTGATGTTATTGATGAAGATGATCTAATTTTTCCAGTTGAGAAAAGGTTTGTAATGGAAACCTTGACTACAGTTTTGATGAATTTGACAGTGAAGGAATTAATGAGTATGACGAGACAGTGTGCACATTGATTGCAATGGAGTCATTTTCGTATGCCTCGAAGAAGCTAGACTAGGATTTAAAAAAATCATCTAACACCACCAGCCACTCTTTCTATTGAAGAGCCACCAGTGTTTTACAGCATGTGCATTTTGGTGATGAAAACACTTTATCGATGTTTATTGCAGTGGATTTAGTGGAGCATCAAGTTGAGGCTCTTATTTTTGTATTGAGGTGCTATAAGAGTGACATTAGGAGGACAATTTTTAACATCATAGGCATTCCACTGGGCATCTTCACTCATAAGATTCAGCTGGAAGAAGATTATACTCCCTCTATTATGCATCAGCACAGGCTAAATCCACCGATGCAAAAAGTAGTGAAGAAGGAGATAATGAAGTGGTTGGTTATTGGGATACTTTAACTAATTTTTATAGTAAGTGAGTGAGTCCTGTTTAGTGTGTGCCAAAGAAAGGCGGCATGACGATGATGGAAAATAAAAATAATGAGTTAATTTCACTCAGGCGAGTGATTGGTTGGCGAGTGTGTATAGATTAAAGGAAATTGAATTCTTGAACATTAAAGGTCATTTTCCAATGCCTTTCATGGACCAAATGCTTGATTGATTGGTAGGAAGGGTTGGTATTGCTTTATAGATAGATACTCAGGCTACAATAAAATATTGATTGCACATAAGGATTAGGAGAAAATAATGTTCACTAGTCCATGTAGAATATTTGCATTCAAGAGAATGTCGTTTGTATTGTGTAATGCATTGGCCACTTTCCAGAGGTGTATGATTTCCATCTTTTCAGGTATGGTGGAATACACTTTGGAAGTATTCATGGATGATTTTTTTCATGGTTGGTGATTCATTTGACAGTTGCATAGTGACTCTAGGTAATGCATTGCAATGGTGTGAAGAGTTCAACCTTGTCCTAAATTGGGAAAAATGTCAATACATGGTGAAGGAAGGCATAGTATTAGGACATAAAATTTCAAAAAAAGAAATTGAGGTTGATATAGCAAAAATTAAAGTTATTAAAAACTACCTCCTCCTATTCCTATGAAAGGGGTGTGAAGTTTCCTAGTCCATGATGGTTTCTATTGTTAATCTATCATCAGTTGTTCCTTAATAGAATATGGGCGTGAAAGATAGACTCTCATATGAAGAGATCCCAGTCGAGATCCTTGATTATCAAAGTTATAGGATGAGAAATAAAGAGGTTACCTTAGTAAAGGTTCTTTGAAGAAATTAGTTAGTTGAGGGAGCAACATGGGAAGCAGAGGAAGATATGATGACCAAGTACCCCCATATTTACTCTTCAAACTCAGTCCCACCTTGAGGTAATAGTTCCCTTGATTAATTTATTCTTTCATTTTTATCTCAGGCCATCCAACTATTTTCATGTCATAGAATACATTCACAAGTTTAGTTCAGTCCATCCAGATTCAGATATCAACTCATGGTTTAGCTCGTAAGTGTTCAGTGCAAAATTTCAACTTTTCCCTTAGTACTTCAGCTTAGTTTTATTTCAGGGATAAATGATCCCTAGTGAAAGATATTGTACTACCCCAAGTTTTTAAAATCTAGACCCACCAAAAGATAGGCCATTGAATTAGCTTTCTAGTGCCACCAGTCTCACTAAGATCCGATATCGTATTAAGAAGTTATGACAAATTGACTGAGGAACTAACAAACTATGAAGGACAATGGCCCTAACAATGACACATTTTTATACACATGAGTCATAGCGAAGACTCGTTGTCATTCATCCATTGGGTAACACTTTTGGCATAACTTAACCGTGGTCTATATTAATGGCTTATGCCATGTAGGAGGGTACAACTGAATGTTGGGGGACATATGGAGGAACATATCATAATGGAGTGGAAGGATTTCAACCGAGATAACAAATTGGCTCGCTACCTTCTAAGTCTAGTTTTCAAGTTGTGAAGGTGCATAGGAGTTTTGAGGTAGAATGTTGATAGGGACCTAGAGAGTCGAATCCTTCCATCATCTCAAGATAAAGGTTCTAACCTTCAAGAGCAAGAAAAAAAAAGGAAGATGGGTAATAACGACAAGATAAATAGTGCAATAGAGGATGATGATGATAATACCCCTCCTACAAAAGCCTTATTTCCTTATGAGCATATAGAGCATGGCCTATCTACCATGAGGAGATTCATAGAGCGGGCTCACTTTATTCCTCATTGTTTAGCCCCCTCTATTTCTAGAGCCTCACCAGCCATAGCTCTAGATTTTCTAGATCACCCAAGGGATTTGGATGAGGTCAAGAAGAAGGGGCACACTCAAAACTACAAACTGCCTCGGATCTAAAAGACCATTAAGGTTATGTTAAAGTACGTCATCCCTAAAAAATTGCTTCCTAATCTGGAGAGAGAGTATATATAGAAGCTCTACTTTCTAAGAGATTTGGAAAGAGAGGGCTTCGACCTTTGAGTCATAGATACGATATGGAATCCAGCTAGATCCTTGAGTACATGTCAGTCTACCTCTAATTCCCCTATTTTATTTCTAAATTTTAGATTTGGGTTGCCCCTAATTGAGGCATGTAACAAACAATCTCACTTTTATTTTCACAGATATAGATATTCCTTTTTTGGTAAACCAACAGCTTTTTTATTCAAAACCATAAAATTATATTACAAAACAAAATAGATGCAGAACATCTATTTCTAAGTTCTAGAAACCTATATTATCGATCCTAGTTAAGCTTAAAATAGATATACAAAAACCAAAAAAAATTGAGATAAAGCAAGTAAATACTGCTAGGTCTTGATCTAAGGTGTGTTTATGCACTTTAGTGTTGTTATCCTAGCTTATTTAGCCTTGTTTTGAGGGAAATTCGTGCTCTTTGTGTTTTAATGATGATATAAATTAGAATATAAGTTTTTAAGTATTTGATTACAATGTTTAAAGGTATTTTCAAACAAGTTTGGGTTCAAATCGATCATTTAGAGTCCAGACGAGAAAACTAGTTTTACTAGCTTGAGCTAGGTGATGTTCTACTCTATCGTGATGGATTCTAATGTGTTGAATGAGTTCCTAATGGTTGTATTGTGTAATTATGTGGGGTAAATTTTTTTATTGTGTTTAAAGTATAATTTAATCAAGCCAAGAATCAAAACCAAGTTAACGATAAAAAGAGGCAAAACTAGTAGTCTTAGCTTAAGTTTCTAGTTTATCGTCTTGGATGTGTTGTTTTGAGCTCTAATTTGTTGTGTTTAATGGTATATGATGCTTTTTGAGTTGATTATGATGATATATTAAGGATATAAAATCTTCAAATCAAGTGGAAACAGTATGAAAAGGCTTGGAATGGATCAACGAAAGCACAAGACACAACTTGACGCGAATTGAACACCCTGGATGTCAAAGGCACGTCGCGGTCTCAAACCATGGAAAACTGGTGATTTCAACACATGGTTGGCTTCCTAAGGGACCCAAAATAGTGGGTATCCATAATAAGGGTGCATCGCGTAGTTAGATGCACAAAATTAGCCCTACAACGCGGCCTAATGCAAAAACGTGGCAGTTCTATCCTCCTATAAATAGGACACTTGTACTTAATGTTATAAACCTTGGACGACTTTGAAACTAGGAGATGGTCTGAAAAACACTTCAATTACGGTTTTTATTCTTTAACTGTAGCATTTTAATTGATTTTACCATGCATTTATATATCTTGATTACGATTATGTCTATTAGCGGCTAAAAGCCCCCTTTCCGGGGTTAAAGACAAGAACATGATTGCTATTTCTTGGAATCGAATTGATTTTGTTTATTTATCATATTTTTTGTTTATTTACCCTTGTTATCATTATTGTAAGGATTTGTGACCCTTGGTATATACTTATTATCATTTTTTTTGAACTCGGGAGGGGGAATAAGATGATAGAACATAGGGATAAGTAGAGTAAGGTTCCTATTCCTTTAAGAAATAAGGAATTAGAATTAGCATCTAGGATAGAAATATACCTAGAAGACTTGATTTGTTCACTACAGGATGAAATATAAATGTGTTTAGCTTAGTGCTCACGTCCCCGATCAACAATGTAGTTGTGGGTCTAAGTTAGATATGTGGTTAGAGGTTGGGAGACCATGATCATAAAATCAACCCCGTGAATCATCAACCAAGATACATAACTTAACCAATGAAGTTAGAATACATAGTATGAATGTTCTTAGTTCTTTAACCCCAGGTTTTTATTCATTGATTGTCCAAAGTCATTACTTTTACGCATTGTTTAATTTACTTTTAGTTATAACACTCAAACTCTCTCTTGGTTACGTTGCGCTAATTAATCTCAATAGTTAAACTAGAATTGGATAGTTGCTTAACACAAGTATCTGAGGGATCATATTTGGCTTTATTTAAGGCCATTGTATTACTTGGTGAGAACATATACACTTGCGTGTGCACTTGGGCACAACAAGTTATTGGCGCCATTGCAGGGGACTTGTAAATTGGAACCTATTTTTGTTTTAGTTTTACTTTGTAGATTTCTTTTTTGCTTTACACTTTTCTTTGGTATTGAATTTGCAGGAAATAAGTTGACAGATTAGTAGGTTGGCACAAGATATGGAATTGGTCAAACCAAATCCCAACCCGAGCAACTGTATCATCAATTGAGGAGAGAAGAAGAACTTCTCGACTAATTCCCGCAAATTTACAAGGAACAATAGGATCCCGCTCTTATGGTTAAAGAACAACTAGCCCACAGGACAGTTCGTGAAGTTAAAATCCCACTTTCGATAAATTTGACCTTCCCTTTTCAAAAACTGACTGTTGGAGGCAATTTTGAGTTGAAATAGAACATGGTGCAGCTTTTGATCAGCAGTGGACAGTTTATGGTGCTTTCACATGAAGATCCACAAGTCCATATGCAAATTTTTCTCGAGATCAGTGACACATTCATCCAGACGGGCGAGTTAACTAATTATGTAATGCTGACATAATTCTTTTTTTCACTGTTGGGGGAAGAGAAAATGTGGTTAAATGTTGAGCCGGCAAATTCAATCACAACCTAGGATGACTTAGCCTGGAACCTCATCCGATTCTTTCTATTTAGCAAGACTATGAGATTGTGTAGTGAGATTATGTGCTTCAAACAGAAGCCAAATGAGAATTTATGTCATGCTTAGGAGTGATTCAAAGCTCTTCTTTGGGACTGTCCAAATCATCAACTGTCCAATGACGTATTAGCTCACACTTTTGTTGAGGCACTTGACCATAGCACAAAAATTTTGCTAGATTCAGTTGCAGTTGGTCAAGCATTGGAGCTGACTTATGATGAGCTCTATACTTTGTTGAATCGGATTGCATAAGGAAATCCTGAGTGATATTCACACTCAAGAAATGCCACAAAGAAGGTTGCAGGTGTATTGGAGGTGGACCAATTTACTACTATCTCTGCCCAAATTTCTGCACTACAAAATCAGATAAGCAATATAATGTTGGGGCTTACACAACTTATAGCCACAGATAATGCAATTCAATAAACTATATTTTGTAAGAGGTTTGTGGTAACAATGGGCATGCAGCTACTATGTGTGCTAAAAATTCTGAGTCTGTGTTATTTGTGGGCAATGTTCAAAGGCTAAATTACGGGAACTACAATCTAAAGTGGAAGACTCAGCCACCAAATCAGCAATGGAGTGCTCGACAGTAGCAAATTCAAGGCAATTAGACCATACCCCAGAATAACAATATGGAAGAGATGTTGAAACAAATTATGGTTGGTTAAGCTCAATTAGCAGCAGATATAAAGAGCCAGCAAGCAACTAAAAGGAGTTTGGAGTTGTAATTAGGTCAGATTGTGCAGGCACAAAATACCAGGCCTCAAGGTGGCTTGCCAAGTGACACTGAAAATCCTAACTAAAAAATGGAAATCACTTTGGGGGGTGGTAAGGAGCTGAATAAAGAACTTCTAAAAAAATAAGGAGGTAGATGAAGAGTTGACTCCCCAACCGGTAGATGACAAAGTTTGTGTAAAATTTGAGGAAGTCTAAGTACTCAAAAATTAAAGTTGTTTAACAGATGAAGGAGATAACGCCATTACCTTTCCGACAAAGTAATATAAAAATGAAGGAGGATGCATGCTTCAAAAAGTTCTTTAACACATTAAGAGAGCTGCACATTTACTTACCTCTTTTAGATATTTTACAGGGAATGCCCAAGTATGCTAAGTACTTGAAGGATGTGGTCTATAATAAAATTAAGCTGCAAGATGTGAAGGCCATAGCACTTAGTGAGGAGTGAGCTCTGTAGTGACATAAAAAATCCCCAAAAAGCTCAAAAACCCAGGGAAGTTCACTCTCTCTATTCAAATTAGGAATAGTCAAGTGGTGCACGCACTTAGTGACTAATGGGAAAGCATAAATTTGATGCCCCTTTCTTTTTTCAACACTTTAAGCTTGGGGAAGCCGAGATCGAGCACTGTGTTACTGTAAATGGCAAATGGGACCATAGCCTATCCTGAAGGAGTCATAGAGGATGTTATCATCAAGGTTGGTAAGTTTATTATTCCTACTGACTTTATTGTTTTAGATTTTCAGGCAGATAAAAGAGTACCAGTCATCTTGGGACTCCATTCTTGGTAATAGGAAGAGCTTTAATAGATGTGAGAGAGGGCACACTCACAATGAGGCTGGATGATAAACAGGTAGTTTTTAAGGTATAAAAACCACTCAACACAATATCCCACTACCAAGATTTGTTCATGATTATGGTGATTGAAGGGGATAAGTGTTTGGTGGTGGATTTTATTCCATAAAAGACCTCTTCGAACTTTCTCATTAAGAAGACCAAGCTTCCAATACGACATCCTGACATGATGCAAATTGATGAGCCTAAAAAGGCTAAAGTTAAGAAAGTTGTTAACCTTGAAAGTTCCCACTCAATAGGTCAGAAACAAAAAAGAAGATGGCGTCCTATTGGGAGAAAGAGGATGAAGGAAAATGAATAATTCATAGATTGGGTCATGTCGTGACACTAAATCAGGAGCTGCTTAGAAGGCAACCAAAGTTAAGGTAGCTGTTATTTTTAGTATTTTAGTTTTTACTTTGCTAGTTTTTATTTTTGTTGAGTCATAGGTTAATGGTAAGTCTGAGTACCAGAAAACCTGCGCTAAGGAGCATCGAGAATACTGAGTGAGGGGTCCCCCAGTCCCTCTTGATGTATAAAGATGCTACTAGCTAGGCCTAGAGGCCTCAGGGAGTTTTTCTATCTTTACTTTTAAATTATACTTTGGGGACAAAGTAGATTTTTAAGAGTGAGGTAGGGAAATTCCCACTTTTAGGAGTTTTTTTAAAAAAATTGTGTGAGATGTTCTTGTTGGTACTATAGTTGATTACAAGATGCAAGTGTTTTTGTTGTAAAGAGCATGTTGATTGTGTGAATTACTACTTTTGAAACTCTTAGTCTCATGATTATGACTATTATACTTGTTGGCTTAGTATTATTCATGTGATTGTTTAGTTGAAAATCTATGATGATCTTACTTGAGTTGAGCATGTGCCATGTATGTGTGAGGGGTTGTGTATTTGTGATACCTCGAGTTTTCCCGTTAAGTATTTTGCTCCAAAATGTGTCGAGTCATTAAAGCCTTTTTATCTTTCATTAAGATCTCAGACGAAAATGTGTTAAATTCTGTTCTTTATCGTAATTAATAACTTTTCTGTGTGAAATTTCTGGATATGCGACCCGTCATCGCGTAGAGAATCGAATAATCTTTCCAACAATATGTGGATCATCCAAAACGGATACTCGAGTGATGAGTTATGATCATTCTGATCTAACCATGAATACTGGTGAACAGTAAATGTGCAGGAAAAAAATACTGAGGCCAGGCAAATTTTAGGGTCAAATTCAAACGATCATAACTCCTTGTACATAATGATCTGGGTGAGCTACTATATATCAACAGAAATCTCTGAGAGTCCTCTTTCCAATGAAATTTGTTTCATCTAGTTTGTCCATCGGAGCAAAAAGTTATGGTCGACCAAAGGATAGATTTGACATTATTTGATTTTTAAGGGTATTTTGGTCATTCCCACTCCAATCGATCCGGGAAAACCATGGATTTAAGTCCATTAAGAGCATTCAATAGCTCATTTTTCTCCAAAATTTCCCAAGGGTCAAACTCCAACCCTACTACTCCAAATTTCATCATTTTATGTCTCTTGATTGAACTGTAAGAATTTCAAATTGATTTAGGATTCGAGTTGATCATGCTAAGGGCTTCGAGAAGCACCCTTTATTTTCGTGAATAAAGTTCCGAAGTCGGAAGTTCATATTCATTTTCCATTTTTAGGTATGTGGGGCTTTGAACAAGATTATCCTTTTAATCTTGTGCCAGATATTTTTGTTGAATTACATTGACATGAGATTTTACATGTTTTAACATGAATTAGAAATATGGTTTTATATCTTATATTATTGTCCATGAGCTATGGGATTAGGTCATCCGATATGTGTATGATGTTGAGATGGAATTATGTCCAAAAAGTATTTGATTATGAGAGTATGATGATTTAATTTGTTAAGCCTTGATTTATACTATCATTCCACTATTTTCTTATTACAAATTTATAATTGATGTTGGAAATTCTATATCCCTACTATGGGTTATGTCTCAAGTACCTTTAAATGAGAGTTGGATGGCAAATTGAGAAATGTTGATATTGAAGTTGCAATGAGTCTTGGTATTTTTCAGATGGTTTTGATGAGTTAAATTGTTGAAAATATTATGTATTGAGTCTTCATATCCTTGTCCAAATATCGAGTCGGTTATGGTTCAATCCATTGATACCTTGTTGATGTTGAGGAAGATTAAAATGTTTTGAGCTAAAATGTGTTGAGTTAGGAATCCACAAATTGATATGATTTGATAAATGAGAAAGAGATTTGATTTTGTCTTTATGATAGACCCTTGTGATATTATGGTGGATTTCCTAACACGTTCTGAGCTTGTCGGGGAGTAGTACTTAGCACTGAGAGGGAAATTTGGTATTTCCCCAAACCTGTGTGCCATCGTAAGGTTGTTTGATGATGATATTATTGGCTAGAGAGCCCGATTGTGATTATTCCAGTTTTAAGATCGTACTCCCTGGCAAAGAGTATGACGCTCCCGCCAACGGGGGTTTCAAACGTTGGTATTCCACGTAGCTCACGTGGGGTTGTCAGTTATAAGAAACTCCCGTGTCCATAAGATTAAGTTTCTTGAATTACCGAGTCACTCCGAGATTTGAGTCAAAGAGTAGAGATGTTTATGATGTTTTATGGTCATTTATGATGATTTATAATTACCTATGATGATTTTTGACGATATGATAATTTATGATGATTTAGGATGATTTATCATAATTTATGATTTATAATGATTTACGTGGATTACGATATTTTATTATATGAAGTGTTTATTATGAAATTACGAAAATTATGATTTGATATAACTCAAGCCAAGTGAGTCATCATTATCCATATGCATGTTTTCATGAAATTGATTATACTATTTATATTGTTGCATGCACCCCCACATACTCAGTACATTTCAAAATGCTGACCCACATATTTTCATGGGTTACATTCTTACCAAAATGTAGGTACAAGCTGTAGCGCACATATCATGTTCAACTGGTTCGCAGCTCTCGATCGGCAGGTGATTAGTCCTTTTGATTCAGGGACTTGAGTTGTTCAGATTTGAGGTGTATTGTATTCTGTATTCAGTCGTATTGAGTAGGAGTAGTTGGGAGTCATGACCCGGCTATCTTTGGTTAATGCTAGTAGAGGCTTCATAGACAGTCACTAGTAGTCAGTGTATTCAGTTTCAGATTTGTATATATATGAGCAGAATTATGACCGTGTAAATTTACTTTCATGTTGGTCAGACTAAGTTATGGGTTGTTTCTGAATTATTCCTTCTATTTTATGTATTTTATTCAGTTTCTTGGGGTTATGCCAGATGAAGAGTTAGCTTGGGGTCACTTGTGACCTTAAGCACCGTGGGACGTCTCGAGATCCGATTTCGGGGCGTTACAGTATTCCTTGTTGCATGTGATGTATAGAACTTGCCTGGTGTGTGTGGAAAGCAAAATAAAGAGTGTGGGTTTAGGAGATGATATAGACATTTCTTCAATGGCCTTGTTTCGTACTATCTTTTACCTACCATTATACATAAACCTAGTTAGCCCCATTGAGCCTTCAACTTATTTTCTTTGGCCGCCTCATAAGTAGCCTAAATCCCCTTGTTTGACTGACCATAATTTGATCCAAAGCTCCTGAGTGCTTTAGTTGAAATCTAATTAAGTTAAGGAGTTGGAAACTCAAGAAGGAAAAGATGAAATTGAAGCCCCTAACTAATGGCTATTGGTATTCTAAAATTTGATGTGTTGTGGTTGGGAGTGAAAAAAAAAATTGTGCTAAAAAATTTAAGCATGAATTAAAAGACAATACTCTCACCATATTTTATGTGAATGATCTTAATGAGATGGGGTAAAACTATGTATATGTGAAGAGTGTAGAGGTGAGAGTAGGTTATTAAAGCGCTTAGGGAAGATAGTCACTATTACTGGCCAGAATAGTTCCTCCCCGTCCCTTAGCCTGCATTATAACCTGTAAAGACCTATTTGATCCTAAGCTTAACATTCTGATATTAGTGGAGCACTACACTAAGGGCAAGCATATGTTTCATTATTTGTAACTTGTGAATTCTTTGTGAGAGTGAGTGCAATTTTATTCTTATACCCATTGTGTACAAATGAAATTATTGTGAGTGACTATGGATAATAATTGTGAGGGCACATGTTTGATGATAGTTGGGTAATTTATATGATGTCTTTGATTGAACAAAATGTGTGAGTTTTCCAACTAAGTGAGTCAATTCTTGAGGCTAGGACATTTTGGAGTAGTGTTCTTGAACTTTCAATTGTGTACATAACATGCTTAGTTTAGAAACTTGCATTCGGCATAGTCAGTATAGTGATTGGGTAAGTATCTTGATTGTATTAGAAGTGTAGAGTCATACCAGTTTATTATTCTTAGAGTAAGGAGTTGTTCAAGGACAAACAAAGCTTTAAGTATGGGGTGATGATCTGAGGTGTGTTTTATGCACTTTGGTGTTGTTATCCTAGCTTATTTAGCCTAGTTTGAGGGAAATTCATTTGATTTATGTGTTAATGATGATATAAATAAGCATATGTGTTTAGGTATGTGATTGTAATGTTTAAAGGTGTTTTCAAACAAGTTTGGGATCAAATCGATCATTTAGAGTCTAGACGAGAAAGCTAGTTTTACTAGCTTGAGCTAGGTGATGTTCTAGTCTATCGCGATGGATTCTAATGTGTTGAATGAGTTCATAATGGTTGTATTGTGTAATTATTTGTGGGAAATTTTTTTTATAGTGTTTAAAGTATAATTGAATCAAGCCAAGAGTCAAAACCAAGTTAAAGATAAAAAGGGCCAAAACTAGTATTCTTAGCTTAAGTTTCTAGTTCGTCGTCTTGGATGTTGTGTTGTTTTGAGCTCTAATTTGTTGTGTTTAATGCTATATTATGCTTGTTGAGTTGATTATTATGATATATTAAGGATATAAAAGCCTCAAATCAAGTGGAAACAACACTTAAAGGCTTGAAATGGATCAACGAAAGCACAAGACACAACATGACGCGAATTGGACAACTTGGATATCAAGGGCACGCCGCGATCTCAAACCAAGGCCAACTGGCGCATTCCACACATGGTTGGCTTACTAAGGGACCCAAAACAGTGTCTCCATGATATTGGCACATCGCGTAATTAGACACGCAAAATTATCCCTGCAACGCAGCCTAGTGTAAAAATGCAGCAGTTTTATCCCCCTATAAATAGGACACTTGTACTTGATGTTATACACCTTGGACGACTTTGAAATTTGGAGAGGGGATGGAAAACACTTCAATTAGAGTTTTTCTTCTTTAACTTTAGCTTTTTAATTCTTCAATTAGAGTTTTTCTTCTTTAACTTTAGCTTTTTAATTGATTTTATCATGTATTCATATATCTTGATTACAGTTATGTCTATTAGTGGCTAAAAGCCCTCTTTCTGGAGTTAAAGGCAAGAACATGATTTCTATTGTTCGAAATTGAATTTGGTTAATTTATTTATCATACCATGTTGTTTATTTACCCTTTTCATCATTATGATAACGATTTTCGATCCTTAGGATATACTTATTGTCCTCTTTGTGAAATCGGAGGACAGGGGGAATAAGATGATAGAATGCGGGGTAAGTAGAGTAAGGTTCTTATTCCTTTATGAAATAAGAAATTTAAATTAGAATAAGGTTCTTATTCCTTTATGAAATAAGGAATTTAAATTAGCATCTAGGATAGAGATATACCTAGAAACCTTTTTTGGTTTACTATGGGATGAAATATAAATGTGTTTAGCTTAGTGCTCACATCCCAGCTCAATGATATAGTTGTGAATCTGAGTTAGATAGGTGGTTAGAGATCGGGATACCATTATCATAAAATAAACCCCGTGAATCATCAACCAAGATAAATAACTTAACCAATGAAGTTTGAATGCATAGTATGAATCCCGGGTCTCTATTCACTGATTGTCCAAAGTCATTACTTTTACTCATTGTTTAATTTACTTTTAGTTATAACTCTCAAACTCTCTCTTAGTTATGTTGCTCTAATTAATCTCAATAGTTAAATTAGAATTGGATAGTTGAATAACACAAGTCTTAGAGTGATCGATATTCAGCTTTATTTAAGGCCTCTGTATTACTTGGTGAGACAACGTACACTTGTGTGTGCGGCGCAATAGTCTTCACTTATTCTTCAATCTACTAAGCAAATACCCCGTGTCATGGTCTTCCAATAAGCTTACTAAGAGCATCTATCCATTTAGGAAAAGCTTAACCTCTGATATGTATATGGATATCAATTTCCCTACGTACTTTCTCCTGTTGAAAGTTACCCTCCTGGAATCTAAGCATATTCCTTTCTCTCCAAATAGTAGAATCCACCATAGAAAAAGTGTTGCTTATCACAGCACCTAGACCAGACGTTCATTTAGCCTAACTATTTTCCTAGGTCAACTTAAATTGACAACATCCAATGGATCTGTGGACTCCCTACTAAGCTAGCATTCTCAACCATAGTGCCTTAGTGATGGACACTCAAAACATATGTGATTTATTAACTCCATATAAGAATTAGATAAGTTGCACTGTAATGGTACATGAATATCAAACTGCAGTCTATCAGTTGTAGCAAGTCTCTTCCAGGCTGCTTGCCATAATGTGAATTTATGTGTAGGATGGATAGTTGGTTATAGAGCAATACTCTTTTACAACACCTTCTAATAGTTAGGTAGCAAGCTTATATACATCTTTTTGATAAAGAACTTCCCATTTATAACTATCAATCTCAATCTAGTTGAGAGATTACCCTACAGGTTCCCAACATCCATTACAAACTTCCTCTTCTCTAATATCTTCCTTAGCACCCAAGTAGCATTTGAGGGAATAGGACATTCTTCAGCACTTATCCTTTTCTATAGTATTCATTCAGCTATTTTATCCATAAGCATTATTTCTTCACAGTAACAACCCACAACAGTTTTAAAATAGTAGAACAATTCTAAATTCCCATATTAATAATGTTGTGACCTCCTACAGCCTTTGGAAAACAAATCTGCTTCCATAAAATTAATTATTTCCTTGATCTAGCAGTAGAGCCAGTCTAGAGGTAAGTCCTACAGACCTGATATTTCAACTTTAGAATTCTCTTAGGCAGCAAAAAGATTTGAGTCCAGTAAATTTGAACACTAAATAGGACAGATTTGATAAACTGTGTTTTGCCTGCATAATGGAGAACTTTTTCTGACCAGCACCTGATTCTCTCATTAATCCTCTCAACTATAAGTATACATTGTGCAATGATCAATTTTTTTAGGACAAGGGTACCCCAAAATACTTAATGGGATTTCACCCTAATGGTATCCTAATATGTTCAAGCTATCTTATTTTAAAGTAGGTTTGACCCCATCTATGTTTATAGAACTTTTCACAATATTATCTTTGAGTCCTAAGGCAGAAAAGAACCTGTTAAAATCATCCTGAAGTAATTGAATTGAGGTTATATTAACCTTGAAAAATGGTAAAAGATCATCTATAAAGTAGATGTGCACCACACCTAATTTTTTACATGTGGGTTGGTATGGAAATACTTTATTAAGACCCAACTATACAAGCTCTCATTGAAAATACTCCATTTCCAGCACAAAAAGGAGAGGGAACATGGGGTCTTCTAGCCTTATACCTCTCTTCCCCAAAAAGTAGTTAGACCATAAAATAGCTAAGGGAATAAACTATTGAGATGATACATTCCATTATCTAAATAAATTTTCATGGAAACCCCAATTCAGCAAGAACACTTTGCAAAAACCTCCATTCAATTAAGTCATAGGCTTTCCTTAAGTCCACCTTCATCACACATCTTATGGATAAGCCTCTCCCTCTATTCCACATTAATACATTACTAAATAAAATATTTTCTATAATACTCCTACCTTCAATAAAAGCGGGCTGAGTAGGATAAATGACATGGCCGATCACCTGTTTGATCCTATTTAACAAGACCTTTGTAACAATTTTATAGACTATTGTACAGTAAGCTATAGGTCTCCAATCTTAAACCTGGGAAGGTTTAGGGACCTTAGGGGTAAGAGTAATTGTTGTAACACTAAAAGCCTTCGTCATAGCACCTATCTTAAAGAATTATTTCATTAAAATGAGGAAATCATCCTTAATAACTGACAAGTTTTGAGTAAAGAACTCTGCAGGGAATCCATCAACTCCTGGAGCTTTATCTGCTAGTAAGCTTTTAACAGAATCAAGAATCTTAATTTCTATCATAGTATCCACTAAGCTGTATTTTTTAGTATAAGATAATCATTGTCCATCACTGATAAAAGCAAAATTTGGGAAAGGTAGAATATCTGCTTTAGACCCCATCAAACTAAAGAACCTTATAAATTCAGCCTCACCAAGCTTTGGATCCTACAGTTTCCACCCCAATGAATCAAGAATTGAAGTTATTGCATTCCTACTGGCCCTGATCTTCACTTAAGTATGGAAAAACTGAGTGTTAGTATCACCACATGCTATCCAATTTACCCTTGATTTCTACTGTAACACATTTTCCTCCACTTCACTCTATTTCTTGATATCACCAAGCAATCTTTTCTCCTGTTATATTAGACTGGGGTTCAGAAGACTATTGCATGATAAATCCCATGTAATTTCCAACTCACGCCTTTCTTGGGCCAGCTTTTGACTTCAAGAGACTATATGAGTATTCAACTTATTTAGGCATTCAACTTATTTAGGCCATACTTTATAGCTTTCAACTTTTTCCACAATCTATTTATATAGGTTCCAGTTTTCTTCTGGGGTCATACAGTCTATAAGATGCTCTCAAAGTTTTGATGGTTTAGCACTACTTTAAATAACTTAAAAGGACTTATATTAGAATGGATAGGTGGGCAAACCTGGAAAAGAATTGGAGAGTGATCAACATTCCAAGGAGCATGTAGTCAACCTCTAGATGAATATAATTACTCATCCACAACATGTTGCCAAGTCTTATCAATTTTGGAATAGACCCTACTATTGTCTTGTTGCTTATTACAGAAGGTGTAGTGACACCCTATATCCCTAAGGGTTGTAAGCTACAAATTATCTGCACGGTGTTGAAAGTCTTAAGACTCAGTTGGTAGGATTTATGAGCCTAACCTATCAGAATTAGTCAGAACATTATTAAAATGTACAGCCAATAAACAACTACTTCAGATTATAACACCTAAAGCTATTAACTCCTGCCATAATTGTTCTCTTTGAACTAGTCCATTACTAGCATAGATTACATTGAATTTATCTTGAAAATCAATAGCCTTGTCACTAAGAAAACAGGGGACAACTTGCTCTAAAACCAATTGTATCTGCACCAGCGCTATGTTTCTCCATAGGAGCCATAGCCTACCATTGTATGTTATAGGATAGTTGCAGCAATGATCTCAATTAGTAACTATTTTGCTAAAGATATTTTGAGCTCTATTCTTTGTTACTGTAATCTCTATGATCCCCATTACATCAACTTTATTATTATTTAGAAAGTGCTTCAACTCCTTCTGTTTTAAGGGCTGGTATATCCTTCTAATACTCCATGTTACAATTCTCATGAAGGGTGAAGACCCAAGGGGTCGCTGGTAATTGAAAAAGTATCCACTGCTAAACTTTAAAAGCGGTTAAGCACTAGTATTGGGGGTTGCAAATAAGATTTTTGTTGGGGAGCTGTCTGCACCATTTCAATAGTGGTTGGTCTTTTCCTATTCATTGAGAATTCAGGAGATTCCTTAGAAGTTGTTGCCGGTTCTTGTCCCACTTAGTGATTCACTTTCTCAACTGGTAATACCATTCTTCTTTTCCACAAGGGTGATTTAGGTTTCTATTCTTTCATTTCTTCTTCTCCTCCTCCTTAAACTCTATGTCCTCATCTCCTTCTCCCACATTATTCTGATATTCCTTCGTATCATGACCAAATTTCATAAAATGCTTGCAAAACTATGGCCTCTAATCAGATTCCATAGTTTGCTGAAATTCCCCATAAGGGATGGAGATGTCAATTATCTCAACAAGCACCTAGGAAGCATAAACTTCCAAGAATATGTGTGCATATGAGATCCTTGTAATGGATGTTGTAAAGTTATTTGTATACAGGGGCCTTCCTATCGCACCAGCAAGTTTAATGAAAGAGTCACTAGACTAATACCCTACCTAGAGCCCTGGTATGGAGACCCATAGAGGAACGGTAGAGAAATAATCAGTGTTGAACTCAAAAGTTTAGCACCCAACGTTGGAAAACAAAGGGTTGGTTTTGGAAAGTGTAAGGGCCTGCCTATAGAATTTGCTCACTCTATTAAGTTGATTCAAAATGAAACAAAAATATCCCTCATCATGAAGCACAATTTTAGTGATGCTCTCTATTTTCTAGAAATTCCTAACATAATTCTCCATTGTTTTCATTTAAGGGGTATCTCCAACCACATAAGCAGTAAGGGCAGAGCTCAACTAATTCTGAATATTTAAATATAACTTTGCCCTCCATACATAGTTGGAAGAAAATAGGATAGAGATTTACCTCGTTGTTCTAATTTAGTAGCTTCATGTCCTGCTGGTTTGGTGTTGTTTTTGTGGCTTTTGGGGGGTTATTAGAAGCAAGCTGCAAAATTTCAATCTAAAAATAGCTATTTGCAATTCTAATAAAATACCCCTATAAGGTTTTAACTGGATAGTTGCAGGAGAGACCGAATCTAAACTTTAACCTTCATCTTCTATGGCAGCAGATTGAAATTGAGCTAGGAGATATCTACAGAAGGTGATTATAGAGTGGCAGCAATCTCTTCCAATGATCGGTGTAATCAATTTCCCACTCGAGCTTAAGCCTTTTCCTGAATAACTCTATTTTCCCATGTTATTTTCCAATCATTTCATGTTAGCTTTCCATGTTAAGATGTGTTAATAAAAGGTAATGATCCTGCTTAGGATGATTGATTTTATTTAACTAGTAGTGAATGTATAAAATTCATATGATGCCATGCATGTTATATCGATCATGTGATAGATAGCATCTTATAATTGTGGTTTGAAAAGGTTGGGAATAAAATACAGGTTAGGGGAAATAAGGTAGAGATTATGTCCCAACCTATTATGCTATAGCAGCCTACATGTCGTTATCCCTGCACCGCTACAGCGGGAAAATTTCTACTACGGCAGGGTCGCAGTAGCAAGATAGTGTCTGCTACCCTTATGCTAAAACAATGTTTACCACCCTTAACCCAATGTCCCTAACCTTATACCCCTGAATTTTACCATCCAATGACAATGACCTTTACTTGTTCATCTTACATATAAATCCATGCCACAATAAATACAATTAAAATATGAGGTAATACAACCACACTTGCATTTCAAACAAGTCTTTTTACATAATCTCATTTTAGCTGATTAAGAAACTTGTAATGCCATCTAACAAGTCAATACACAAATCATGAATTATAATAAGTAGTCAAAGAGGCAGCTAAATATGCACATATGAACTAAATTAATTCTCAACTTTATTCAACCATCACCTACCCTTTTGTATTAAATATAATATCCGTTTAGAATAGCACAAAGAATAAGTACACACACATATAGTCTTAGAACTAACCTTAGACTACAATATCTACAAAATCATACAACCATTCTATGCCACACTTCATAGTTTCCAATTTCTTATCTTATTTATAGTTCCCTGCCATTCACTAAATCAATCCATCGAACTAAGAACAGGACATTAATATCTAAACTACAAACACCTACTCATGTATCCACACCACATTACCTTAACCAAATAATTCTGCTCATTAATCGAGTAATTGAGCACAAATAATATACAAAACTCATTCAAGAAAATTTATCTTATTCTTACAACCCAAATATATTGGTTGTATCCATCCAAACACCTTTCCCGCTGCCAACACATGGAATCTTCCATCAATATATGTGATGCATACGTTTTATAGCACAGGTCTGTGCTACTCAATTAAACCTAGCCTACCTGGACATGAAAAAGTTGATATGGAGATATGAACTTGAGATTTTGGCTCCGTTCTTTTGATTTCCAAAGTGAAATCCATGAGAAAGAATTAGGTTCTACTGTGTCCGAGCATACTTCTTCTTCTTCATTGCTCTAGAGCTATAAGGCCACCCTAGGGTTTTTTAGAATAAAGCACAATCCTCTTTTACAATTTAAGAAAGGACGAACAATAAAGAAAAATTGGGACTATTTCTAGTTCTTGATGTCCTGCTATAGCAGCCTGCAGGCTACTACCACGACGTCTCTATATTGAGATGATGTGGGCCACCCTATAAATTCTTATTCTAAAATTATATAACCAAGAGTTTTATGCAGCTATTTCAATGGTATTTTGAATTTCCCATACCTATGGCCCTGTAGTGATTCGAGCGAGGAATTATGGTAGGTTATGGTTTATTTGTAGCAAAAAAAAACTTACTTAAGTCTATGCTTGTAAGTGTTTTTAATTTCTTTTAGACAGTACTAAATATTATTGATTGTATTTGTGATTCATTGATGTTAATGTTGAATATTATAATGTTATAGAGTTGAATTGGAGATATTGATGATGAGAAGGCGATAATGATGATAGTGATGTTGAGAATGATCTTGATGATGAGGATGATATAATTGATGATGATATTAAGATCATAGTAAGTGATACTTACATCTTGCATGCATGTATTCATCATATGCATTGAACGGATATTCATACTTATATATGGTGATAGGTCTTGTGGATGAATTTCACTAAGTGTAGAATATGTACTTGTGAACATATATTCCTCCTCAAGTGTAGTGTCATATCTATGGTTGATTTTCCTTTAAGTTCTACCTTGATCGTTGTTACATAATTTTTGTTTGCCTATTTGTATAGTATTGAGTTGGGTCGACCTATGATGCCTAATAGTACTTAGTTAATGTACTGATGCTACCTGTGCTCATTTCTAATTGAGTGTAGAGTGTGTTCCAGCATTTGAGAGGAGACCTCAACTCTAACCAGCAGTTGCAGACTTTGATTCAAAGGTGAGCATCATGACCATGAAGTCATTGAATCTTCTGACTTATGTTTATGTACTTTGTTCCAAGACTAAAATATTCTTGTACTTTCTTTTATGTTTTGGATAATCTTTTAGACATAATTTTTGACATCTTAGTTATTCTTATATGCAACTTTAAGTCCTGTCTTTTGTAATAAATAGAGATATTCCACACGCTGTTATCAATGATTATGATATTGGATTAAGTTTTAGATTTAATTGAGATAATAATTATTGTGTTAGTGACTTTATTAAGGATTTGATAAAATTAACTTGTGACTAGGTTGACTTGGTTCTTAAGGGATTAGTTAGATGGTTCTCCTACCATAGTGTTAGTGTGGTTGCTAATCATGACCATTCTGTTTATGATAAAAGATGGAATTAGAGAACTGGGTTTATAGATCTCATCGTACAAGAATGTGTCTAGTAGAATCTTATGGAATGATATAGAGATGTTTGTAGCTTTCTTTGAGAGGCTATAATACTTTAGGAAACAAAATTCCTGTCTTTCTTCCTTTTGTTCTACTACTTGATTGCAACATGTATTTTGTCATCCAGATTAGTAATATCTAATTTATTAATTTTTGTTAATAGATAGTGAATACTCATTTCACCAGAGCCTTAGCAGCCACACCAAAAGCATCCCTCGTATCGGCCATTGGGGCTAAAGTTTGGGGCAAGTCTCGAGTATAGGGTAAGGTAAGGAAAGGAGGAAGAGGGGCAACACCTACCAAGGATAAAGCCTAGGCAGTCGGAGGTCCGACTAGACAGAAGACTCCATCCTCTCCCCCACAGAAAAATTCTCCCAAGTTAGCTAAAAAAGATGATGTGGTAACTGAGGAGGAATCAGTAACACTTCTAGCTCGGTTGTCTATGTAGAATGGTGCAGCTCAAATACCTGTGTATGTGATGTTGATTCAGTGGCTTCTTGAGTAGTTTGTTTGGCACCAGTACTACTCCAGTTGTTTTAATATTTTTGTCCCTAGCCTTGCAGCATTCAATGTTTGAAGCAACTAAAATGGATGAGGGCTCTAAGCCAAATATCACGACCCGACTTCATGAGTCATGATGGCACCAATTTTATCCTACCAGTAGGTTAGACGAAACATAGCTCAGAACTACAAGTAATAGGCTAGTTGGTAGAAAAAGGCATAAATGTCAAAACTATGCAAGTAAGTTGATTACAAGCCATAAAACATAAGAATAAAAACGTAACTGAAGAGAAATGATGAAAAAAAGTAATAAAATCCCATGAACTATTAAGGTCGACACAAGAGATTGTAACAAAAGAATAGGAGTACTATTATTTTCAAATACAATAGTCTCAAAATAAAAAGACCATCCAAAGCAAAGGAAGCAGAGAAAGTTAAATCCAGTTCTGAGAGCTCATCCTATCTCCAAACTCGGACCCACACTAATACAGTATCAATGGTGAGAGCTTGTAACACCCTGAATTTGGTACTTAGAACGCTACACAATGCTCATGACCCCAAAGGAACACAAGCTAACTCATGACTGGTATTTATACCTGTACACTGTATAACATACTAAATATAATGCGGAAATGGAGTCTGAAAGGACATAAGGTTCAAAACTGCATGACTGATAAAACATAACATCTGAGTGGAGTAATAGAATATCCAAAACTAAAATACTGTCTGAACATACTATAGTCTGAAAAACCTCTAAAACATAACTGTCTGGATAAGGAGTTAATGGGATATGTCCCCAACTAACTCCAACTTATAAATTAATTAATAAGATAATAAATAAATGATCATGTCCTCAAAAGATAAGGACTCACTGCTAACTCTGAATGCTGATACTGGAATGCTACTGATGCTCTGGAGCTCGTGCTTCTGAACCTATGGTATAAGACACCATAGCACAATTGCGTCAGTACTTTGAATGTACTGGTATGCATGGAAGGTAGGCTGAATGCATGGGGTTTATATGCATGAACAATACTGGCTAACTGACTAATATAAATATGAGAATACATGCATGAATAAGTCGTAACTATATCTGAGATTGTGATAACATGAATTTACTTATAACTAACATGACTGATAACTGAATTTTGATGACTGATATAACTGATGACATGAGTGACTATATTTGACAGTCCTGAATCTGATGAAACTAGCTGAGTTTCGTACTATTCTGAGTTAACTATATCTGACAGTCCTGAATTCTGAAAGTTCTGAGTTCTATTACTGAGACTGAATGACTGTATCTGACAGTCCTAATTCTGCAACTAAAACTGTGGGAAGTAGTTATCTAACCGATATGCCCCTAATATGCCATTATGGCTGAGTTAGGGTCCAATCTGTAACCCCAATTAGAAGGGTGTCAATACCGCGCCACTGGTAAGGACAAGCTGTGAGTGACCCTCATCTGACAGTGTCCCTAAAAAAGAACAGTAGGGCCCTCATATGATAGTATTTATCCACCTCATCAACCCTCATCTGACAATGTTGATGTCTCAACCTATGTTGGATACATAGTTCTAGAATACAAGGATGACTTCTAAGAATCACACCCTCATCTGACAGTGTGTGTTCCCATCCTTGGGTTCACTCCGTGCTAATTCTTACTCCCATCTGAATAGATACTGATCATAGATTACTGAACTGAACTGGACTTAATTAACTGAGTTTCGTTAACTGATGAAATAGTACTGAGATTACTGTATTACTGAGCTTTCCTGAGTCACATGACTGACTAAGTTCTATGGATCATGGCTTGACTGAGGATATCGTGAAAACATGACACGGACTCTAGGCACACAGCTATATGTTTTGGGTACAAGTACCCCCAGGACTCAATAGAAGGAAACTGGCAAAGCATGACTTTCTTGAGTACAGGTCCAACATCAACAATACATAATACATTGGCTAAGACATTCATCAAACACTTGACATACATAACTTGTACATGAATGGAGATTTCATATTATCATATACTAGTATGGCACTTTTCCTTCACATAGGCATTTAATCAAACATAGGGGGAGCATGCTATAGTTAGACAATCATCAACACATCTAATAATCAAGGATACATCAATCAAATTGTAAATTGAAGCGTTTATCATGAATACCGCATAATTTCTCACATACTAGAATCAATTCTTGTAATTAATAGTCTATAACATGGAATGAAACCAAACAACAACATGAACATCACTTTTCAATTCAATCAAATCAAGAACGTTCGTATATATACAAATATTTTATTTTGAAAAGAGATTCTTGAGCTTCATGGGTGAAAGAGACCCATGAATCAACATAAGACATACCTTAGTTCTTGATTTAGCGAAGACTGACGGAGAGACTTTATTGAAATTGAATCCCCAATTGAAATCCTAGCTTGTTCCTGAGAGAAAATTGAGAGAAACTAGTATATTTTGGGTTTCAAATTACTTAATCTTGTGTTAAAGGGCTTAAATAGGAGTGAAAAATTTACCCTTTTAACACTAGATGTGTCTTTTAAATTAGTGAAAATTTCCTAACCTGAACCCCTAGCGCGAAATGGCGCTATTGCACCGTGTCACTGGAATTTGACAATTGGGAAATAGGAAAATGGTGCGACGCGGAGCCATCACGTTGCCACTTTATTTACGACCTGGAAGTTTGGCACGACGCAGAGAAATCACGCTGGGACACTGGAAAAAGGACAATTTCCATTTTATCTTGTAGCGCGGTGCGGCACTGACCAATATGGCGCTGTTTTATGACAGGGACTTGAAATAGTCATAACTTCTTACCCTGTTATCGAATTTAGGCAAATTTTTATATCGATGGAAAGCTTATTAAATTTCCCACATGATAAAAAGTGAAAATCTTAAAAATTCCCCATGGAATAAACATCATTCAATTTAGAAACTAATACTTGACATTTTTGAGACAAAATTAGTTAGGAAACTTTGGGGTATTACAATATCTCCCACTTAGGAACATTCTTCCTCGAATGAGACTGACTGGGAGGGCAAAAACGATAAGACAAAGTACATACTGAACATGAACACTGAAACATGACTACATAACTGACATTTCTAAGATTCATACAGAGCATGCATATCTGATGTGTAATTTCATGACTGAGCTGATACATGAATGCATGACTAAGAGTACTGATAAACTGATCATGCATATCTAATGCGTGGATACATGATGGAACTGGTTACATGACTAAGATTTCTAATAACTGAGTCTTCTCACAAGGAGAATGCATGTCTGATGCATGAACACATGACTAATCGGATGCATAAACATATAATTTGATATGCAATGGTACTTAGTAGAAAGTTTAAAAATGGATTCCTGAACATGAGGTTGATACCAAGTTGTAACTTAAATCAGGACATGAAAACTAAAAAGCTTAAGGAGAACTGTTACCTTGAGCTTAATCTGAGTCAGCAGAGAATAGGTGATGGTACTTGGTACGCATATCTGCTTCTGCTTCCCAAGTAGCTCCCTCAACGGACTGATTCCGTCAAAGAACCTTGACTAGAAGGACTTCTTTGTTCCTCAGTCTACGAGTCTGGTAGTCTAGAATTTTGATTGGAATCTCCTCATAAGAAAGGTTGTTCTAAACACTTATGCTCTTAATAGGGACTACAATTGTTAGGTCACCTATACACTTCTTAAGAAAAGAGACATGGAAGACTGGATGAACTAAGGCTAGATCTGAAGGCAATTCGAGCTCATAAGCTACCTTGCCGAAGCGATTGAGAATTTTGAAGGGACCGAAATATTGGGGACTAAACTTTCCCTTCTTGCCGAACTTCTTCACTCTATTCATATGAGAGATCTTTAGATAGACATAGTCACCAACCTCAAACTTGAGATCCTTTCTATGCATATCTGCATGAGACTTCTGTCGGCTTTGAGTAGCCCGGAGACTTTCTCTGATCAACTGGACTTTCTCTAAGGCATCGAATACCAAGTCATGTCCTATCACTAAGGCCTCACTAAGTTTGAACCAACAAACTAAAGATCTGTATCTCCTACCATAGAGAGCTTCGAATGGAGCCATCCAAATATTGGAATGATAATTATTGTTGCATGCAAACTCAATCAAATAAAAGTGGTCATCCCAAATAACCTTAAAATCAATTGCACATGCCCTTAGCATATCTTCTACGGTCTGAATGGTCCTTTCTGCTTGACCATCTGTCTGAGCATAAAAGGATGTACTGAGATGAACTTGGGTACCAAGACCCTTTTGGAATGTTTTCTAGAAATAAAAGGTGAACTAGGTACCTCTGTCTGAAATAATAGATAATGAAATATCGTGTAATCTGATCAACTCCTTGATGTAGAGTTTGGTGTAATCATCGGCTGAATAAGAGGTATAAAACAGAAGAAAATGGGTCGATTTGGTTATTCTATCTATAATGACCCAAACTGAATCATGCTGGCGACGAGTACGAGGAAAACCTATCACAAAGTCCATGTTTACTGCTTCCCACTTTCAAGTAGGAATATTGAACTCCTACATGGACCCACTAGTCTTTTGATGTTCTATCTTAACCTGTTGACATGTAGAGCACATAGCCACAAACTTTGCAATATCTTTCTTCATCCCACTTCACCAATAGATCTCCCGTAAGTCATGGTACATCTTTGTAGCCCCTGGATGAATAGAGTAGCGCGCACCATGCGCTTCTACAAGAATTCGCTGTCTTAAGACATCTACACCTAGAACACAGAGACAACCCTGACAATGCAATACACCATCTCCCCCTTAGGAAAAAACCTCTACTTTATGGTCCTTAACTGACTCTTTCAACTTGACTAAACTGGGGTCTCTATCTTGCTTTTATTTTACCTCAGAAACTAGAGATGATTCTGAACTACTCTAAACCCATATATCACCCTTCTTTGAATCGACTAAGCGAATGCCTAGTCTGGAAAGATGATGGACTTCCTGAGCTAACTTCTTCTTACTTTACTTGATATGAGTAACACTACCCATAGACAGTCTACTGAGAGCATTGGCCACTATATTAGCCTTGCCCAGATGATATAGGATACTCATGTCGTAATCTTTCAAGAGCTCTAACCATCTTCTCTGATGAAGATTGAGATATTTCTGAGAAAAGAAAAAATGAAGGCTCTTATGTTTGATGAACACATCTACATGAACTCTATACAAGTTATGCCTCCAAATCTTTAAGGCAAAAACTATAGCTGCTAACTCAAGACCATGAGCAGGATAATTTTTATCATGGGGTTTAAGTTGTCTAGAGGCATAGGTTATGACCTTACCATGATGCATGAGGACACAATCCAAACCTACTCTGGATGCATCACAGTACACTACAAACCCATCTGGACCCTCTGGAAGAGCTAAGACTGGGGCTGAGGTAACTCGAGTCTTCAACTCCGGAAAGCTCTTCTCGCAAGGATCTGACCACTGAAACTTAATTTTTTTCTGAGTTAATCTGGACATAGGGGATGTAATAGATGAAAATCCTTCAAAAAATCATCAGTAATAGCCATCTAAACCCAAGAAACTCCTGATATATGATGGAGAGACAGGTCTGGGCTAGTTTCTTACTGCTTCGATCTTTTAAGGATCTACTCTAATGCCATCACTGGAAATGATATGGCCAAGGAATGCTACTGACCTTTGCCAAAATGCGCACTTACTGAATTTGGTGAACAACTGATGATTTATGAGAGTCTAAAGTATAATTCTGAGATGGTCTGCATGATCATGCTCACTGCGGGAATAGACCAGAATATCATCGATAAAGACTATGATGAACAAGTCCAAGTACTGCTTGAACACACAGTTCATCAAGTCCATGAAAGCATCTGAGGTATTGGTAAGACCAAAGAACATAACTAGAAATTTAAAGTGACCATACCAGGCATGGAAGGCTATTTTTAGAATCTCACATTCTCTGACTTTGAGCTGATGATATCCAGATCTGAGGTCTATCTTAGAGAAATAACTAGCAACCTAAAGTTGGTCAAATAATTCATCAATTCTGAGGAGAGGATATTTGTTCTTGACCGTGACTTTATTGAGATGACGGTAATTAATGCACATTCTGAGAGAACCATCTTTCTTGTGCACGAATAAGACTGGTGCCCCCCACGGGGACACACTGGGTCTGATGAATCCCTTATCTAAGAGATCCTTCAACTGCTCTTTTAGTTCTTTGAGTTCTGTAGGTGCCATTCTATATGACAGAATAGATATAGGCTGAGTATTTTAAAGAAGATCAATGGCAAAGTCTATTTCTTTTTCGGGAGGAATTTCTGGAAGATCTTCGGGAATGACATCAGAATATTCATTCACTACTGGGATTGATTCAAGACTGAGAGTTTTGGAACTAGTGTCCTTAACTCAAACAAATATAGACACATCCTTTAGATATCATTTTCCATGCCCGAAGGTAGGAAACAAGATGACCTTTAAAAGCTGAAGTACTACCCCTCCACTCTAGGACTGGTTTATTTGGACACTGAAACTGGACAATTCTATTTCTGCAGTCAACTATGGCATAGCAGAAATTAAGCCAATCCATGCCGAGAATGACATCAAAATTAGTCATCTCTAATTTGACTAAATTTGTTGATGTGATTTCCTAAAATATCATAACTGGGAAGTTCCTATATACCCGCTAAGCTATGATGGTTTTACCTAATAGGGTAGAGATTGAAAAGGGCTCTGCTAGAATTTCAGGACTGATTCCAAAATCAACTACTACATAGGGAGTGACAAAAGACAAAGAATCTCCTGGATCCAGCAATGCTTAAACATGCACATGAACAATCTATAATGTACCAGTAACCACATTCGAAGAATTTTTCTGATCTTGCCGGGACTAGAGAGCATACAGTCTGTTTGGGCGTTGCCCACTAGTAGCACTGGAAGTGGCACCCTACTGATTTGGGCGATCGAACTGAGTTGAGGAACAATTCTGCTAACCCTGATAACCTGATTGGGGACAATCTTTGACTCTGTGGCTTGGCTTGCCACATCCGAAATAGATATCGCTACCAGCTCTACAAGTACCCGTGTGGTACTTATCACAAGTCTGACAAAGGGGATTAGTTCAGGCATTGCTGACACTGTCCTGAGACTTAGAGCCTAGCACCCTATCTCTATTTCTATCTCTAAACTTAGGAGCTGGAACACTGACTGAAGAAGGAGATGGAACTGATGACTTAGGATAGAACTGAGAGCGGTTTACTCTTTTTGATTTGGGCTGAGCAAATTTGAAAGTACCTGTCTTTGCTCTTTTAGTCTGTTTCTCCCTCATCTTAACCTTTTAATCTTCTATGTACTAAGAATGAGTCATAACCCTGGTTAAAGTCATGTCACTATTCAACATCGCAGACTTACACTCATTAACCACACTATCGTTCACCCCATAAACAAAATTACTCATCTTGGCCCTGCTATCTACAACCACATAAGGAGCATATCTGGCTAATTGAGTAAACTTAAGAAGATACTCTTTCACTATCATGTTGCCCTTCCTGAGGTTGATGAATTCTAATATCTTAGCCTCTCTCAGCTCTTGGGGAGATAATCTATCTAAGCATGCAGTGACAAACTCCTCCCACTCAATAGGCCCCGCATCATCTTCCTTTCCGACTTCCACTATTTAAACTAAGTGTGGGCAACATCCTACAACTGGTATGCAGCTAGCTCAGAACTCTCAACAGGAGTAACCCTCATAATGTCTGTAACCTTCTAAACCTGATCGATGAATTCTTAAGGGTCCTCATTTGACTTAGACTCGAGAAATAATAGAGGATTTATTCGGGTGAAGTCCTGAATCCTGGATGCAACTGAATTGGCCACTGGGTTGGCCGGAACAACGATTGGTCATTCATTCTGAGTAGCAACTGACTGAGCAAGAGTAGTGAATGCAACTCTGAACTGTGCATGCGAAACAAGTTAGCCCAAAAGTTCTTCAGGCTGAGAGGCTGACTGATTTCCATTTCTTTTTTTAGGAGGCATGTTCTGTAGAAGAAAGGGAGAAACAGATTAGACTGAGAGATTGACTTGAGTTTATGCTCACTGGCATGACATGAATGTTGAAAGAAGGGAAAACTATTCCTAAAACATCTTATATCCTCCTGTACATAAATGTGGCGCGCAACACACCTATGTACAAAACTCTACTAGATGCGGCTTTCAGACTTCCAAGGACACTAATAAACCTTAGGCTCTGATACCAAGTTTATAACACCTCGAATTTGGAACTTAGAATGCTACACAGTGCTCATGCCTCGAAGGACCACAAGATGACCCATGATTGACATCTGTACCTGTACACTGTATAATATACTAAAGATAATGCAGAAATAGAGGTTGAAAGGCTATAAGGTTCAAAACTGCATGACTAATAAAATATAGTATCAGAGTGGGGTAATAGAATACCCAAAATAGAAATACTTCCAGAATATACTGTACTCTTAAAAACCTCTAAAACATAATTGTCTGGATAATGAGTTGATGGGACATGTCCTCAACTAACTCCAACTTATAAATTAATTAATGAGATAATAAATAAATGATTATGTCCTCGAAAGATGAGGACTCACTGCTAACTCTGACTGCTGAAACTAGAATGCTACTGATGCTCTGGAGCTCGTGCTTCTGAACCTATGGTATAAAATACCGTAGCATAATTGCGTCAGTACTTTGAATGTACTGTATGCATGGAAGGAAGGTTGAATGCATAGGATTCATATGCATGAACAATACTGGCTAACTGACTAATATGAATTGAGAATACATCGTAACTATATCTAAGATCGTGATAACATGAATTTACTAATAACTAATATGACTGATAACTGAATTCTGATGACTAATTTAACTGATGATATAAGTGACTGTATCTGACAGTCCTGAATCTGATGGAACTAGCTGAGTTCCATACTTTTTTGAGTTAATTGTATCTGACTGTCCTGAATTCTATAAAACTATTTGAGTTCTATTAGTGAGACTGAATGACTGTATCTAATAGTCCTGATTTTGTAACTGAAATTATGGGAAGTAGTTATCTAACCGACATGTCTCTAATAGGCCATTATGGCTGAGTTGGGCTCCAAACAGTAACCCTAGTTGGAAGGGCATCAATACCGCGACACTGGTAAGTACAAGCTGTGAGTGACCCTCATCTGACAGTGTCCCCAAAAGAGAATGGTAGGGCCCTTATCTGACAGTTCTTATCTACCTCATCAACCGTCATCTGATAGTGTTGATGTCTCAATCTATGTTGGCTACATACTTATGGAATGCAAGGATAACTTCTAAGAATCACACCCTCATCTGACAATGTGTGTTCCCATGATTAGGTTCACTCGGAGCTAATTCCTACTCCCATCTAAATAGACACTGCATGGATTACTGAACTAAAATGGACTAAATGAACGGAGTTTCATTGACTGACAGAATAGTACTAATATTACTATATTACTGAGCTTTCCTGAGTCATATGACTGACTTAGTTCTACGGATCATGGCTTGACTGAGAATATTGTGAAAACATAACATGGAATCTAGGCACACAGCTATATTTTTCGGGTACAAGTACCCCCAGGACTCGATAGAAGGAAACTGAGAAAGCATGACTTTCTTGAGTACAGGACCAACATCAACAATACATAATACATTGACTAAGATATTTTATCAAACACTTGACATACATAACTTGTACATGAATGGTTTTTTCATATTATCATACTAGTTTGCCACTTTTCCTTCACATAGGTATTTAATCAAAAATAGGGGGAGCATGCTATGATTATACAATCATTAACACATCTAATAATCAAGGATACATTAATCAACTTGTGAATTGAAGGGTTTATCATGAATACCGCGTAGTTCCTCACATACTAGAATCAATTCTTGTAATTAATAGTCTATAACATGGAATGAAACTAAACAACAACATGAACATCACTTTTTAATTCAACAAATCATGAACATTCATAAATATACAAATCTTTGATTTTGAAAAGAGATTCTTAAGCTTCATGGGTGAAAGAGGCACATGAATCAACACATGAAATACTTAGTTCTTGATTTAGTGAAGATTGACGGAGAGGCTTTCTTGAAATTGAATCCCCAATTAAAACCCTAGCTTGTTCTTTAGAGAAAATTAAGAGAAACTAGTATATTTTTGGTTCCAAATAGCTGAATCTTGTGTTAAAGGGCTTAAATAGTGCTGGGAAATTGGCCCTTTTAACCCTGGACGTGTCTTTTAAATTGGTGAAAATTTCCCAGCCTGGACCCCTGGCGTGACAGTTGGGAAATAGGTAAATGGTCCGTCGTGGAGCCATTGCATTGCCACTCCATTTGTGACCTGAAAGTTTGGCGCAACGTGGAGAAATCCTGCTAGGACACTAGAAAAAGGACAATTTCTATTTCATCTTGTGGTGCGGCACGCCACAGACCAATATATCGTTGTTTTACGACGGGGACTCGAAATAGTCATAGCTTTTTACTTGGTTATCGGATTTAGGTGAATTTTTTTATTGATGGAAAGTTTATTGAATTTCCCACATGACAAAAAGTAAAAATCTTAAAAATTCCCCATAGAATAAACATCATTCAATTTAGAAGCTAATACTTGATATTCTTGAGACAAAATTAGTTAGGAAACTTCGGGGTATTATAGAGCTGAAACTCGGATCTGCACCAGAAAAAGGGTACAAAAGTATAGTGTGAGCATCAAAGCAATGGGTACTCCGTAGACATCACTAGACCACTGAGCTAAATCATAATATAAATATAATAAAATACGAGTTAATAATCTAAGTCAAGAAAAGGGTCAGATTTGGAATAATACCAAAACTACTGAAGGTAAACAACTAAAATAATGATATTAAAGAGAACATATCTCTTTCTAGCAAAACTGTCCCCTATATGCCCAGAAGATGCAAGTGAAAGTAAATAATCCATCTTGAGTCCCCATATGCTCTGTGGATGCAATCAAGATAAAGACATAACAACAGTGAATATTCAAACCATTACAATCTCGATACTGTAACGATAGATCTTTCTATACCATAATCACTAGACTTAAACTAGTTCAATAACCATCATAAATAACCTCTCAAGCTGGACTTACACAGGATATGGACTCTCATAAGCCAGACTTGAATCAAAAATAATATCATGAATATTAGACCTGAATCGGATGTGTATCATCATAGATATCGGACTTGAACCAGTGTTATCATCTCCCAAGAACAAATCTAGAATAAACTATCATATGCCTAAAGACTCCTAGGCTCAACAATATAATTAAGATAATGCATAAAGGCCTATTGAGTCTACAAAGAGTTAATGGTTGTCACGGCCTAAGATGGATCAAATGGGTACACTCCGAACCTTGAAGGTCAATTCTAAGGAAAATTCTACCTTGAACTAGACTAAGGTTTAAGGTTTCAATTCCCACTACAAGGTTCTAATCAACCGTCATTACATCCACAAATAGAAATCTCACCTAAAGAACGAGTAGTTAAGTCATATACACCTAATCACAGTCACTTAATCAATGAAGTAGTCCAATTTACACTAAATATTTCTCCAAGTCCTGATTCCCAACCCAAAAGTAGATCAATATCATAATGATACTATAATTAAGCTTAATCTAAGAGAAAGGTAATCTTAGCCTACCTTGACGCTAAAAAAACTCAGATAAAGTCCGCTAAATTGAAGATTTCCTTTTTTGAGAAGCTTCCTCCACATGATGTCACACTATAAAAATAGTGATGTATGAATTAATATGACAACAAAGGTGTAATGCTCCGCAAAATCCTCTTCTAGTATGAGCCTTAGAGCGTATTTGGTAAAGCAAAAATTCGAGTCAAAATGTTTCAGAAATATCCTCCTAAGTATGAAATACTTTGAATCATGTGGGAATCTATTTGAGCATGAATTAATATCATAAAGGTCCCCTAACTCATGGTTGAGTTGAAAGCTTTCCTATCGTTCAAGTTTTAGTGACCGTAAAAATTTAGGTAAACTTCAATTGACCATAACTCTTTGTATATGAAGAACTGGGTGGCTTTCTATATATCAATTGAAATATCTTTAAATTATCTTTCCAACGATATTAATTTTGCCTAAATCTGATATCGGAGCAAAGAGTTATCCCCATTTTATTCTAGCATGTAAATCTGAAAAATGGTGACGACGTTTCTAACGGGCTATCACATTTCTGATGATCTTTTTGACGACGTCGTCACATTCTGATGACATTTCTGATGAAATCATCAGCCCTGTGCAGAAAATTAAGAATTTGGACCCCTTTTGTAATGACCATTCGTGACGGCCTATCACGGACCTGACGGCCTGTCACGGATGGCGTCAAGTATATTTTTCCAGCAATTCAAAAGCGTGTGTGCAAGGGTATTTTTTTTATTTTCCACCTTTTTTTAGCCTCTATAAATATGAGGAACCCTCATTCAAACCCTAATTCAATCATTTTCTTTTTCAATTCTCTCAAGAATATCTAGGGTTTCATTCAAGAACCCTAATCTTCCAAAATTCATCCATAAATTCTTTAAGGTTTCTTCAAGAATCAAGTTCCTCATAGTGTGGACTTCAAAAATTTATTTATTTTAAGTGTGGATAAAGTTTCAAGCACTAAAGTTCATCCAATTTCAAAGGTTAAGGTATGTAGATGTTAATTCTTGGGTCCCTTTCATCCAAGAAGCTTAAGAACCCTTTTTAAAACTAAAAGATTTTTATGTTTATGAGTTGTTAATGATTTTTATGAGTTGAAATGGATGTTTAATGTATTTTTGAGTTTTGATTTATGTTTGCCTACAAAATTTATGAGCTTTGACCCTAGTATGTGGAATTCATGTGATGTTTGTGATAGACCCTCTTGAAGTTATTTTTTCGTGTGATGTGTTCATGAATTTTGGGTGTAGAAATGGTTCAATAAGTGAAGAACGTTCTCCATAGGTTTGATAAAGAGCTCAGGTGAAGTATAAGGGCCACTATAGTATGTTGAATAGGAAACCCCAAATTGTAAGCTATTCCATGCATGCCTAGTGTTTGATAAAATGCCTTAGTGAGTGAAATATGCCAAGATAGCATGAAATTCCCAAGTAGGTGTAAAATCGTTCATGTCTAGTGGTTGTTGAAAGACCCTAGAGAACAAGACGAGATATGATGGTTGTGAATTCTCCCAATTATTTAATCTTGATATATGTTAAGATTTTAATACATGCCAAGTGGTTAGCAAGTAAGTTATGACGTGATAGTATGAAGTCTCCCCAAGCCATGGGATATCCAAACACATGTCAAGATTGATATAGGTATGAAATAGCTGAGGTAAAACCTTGTTGAAGGGAGTACAATCTAGTAGCATGTTTCCCCTACGTTATTATATGATTATGATTTCGAGATGCTTAAAGTGACTCCTTGGCGATTGTGATGATGAATAGACATTTAAGATCCTTAAATGCTTGAGGTGATGTTTAATGACTGTGGAAATGAACATATGGCATGATTTCTGAATTACTTGTGAAGATGCTTGAATGATTGTGATGATGCATGAATGCTTGTGATGATGAATAAATGATGATGCTTACTTTTATGCTATCGAGTCCCGGGGGTATTTATACCCAAAAAATTGAGTTGTTGTCTAGAGCCCATGTCAGTTTCTCGATAATTCCAGTTGATCCATGATTCCCAGAACTTAGTTAACTATAGAACTCTGTATCCTTAGACAAGTGCGGAACTTAAGAAAGCTCAGTAATCTCAGAAATCTTTGTAATCTCTGTATCACTAGCAATCTAGCCTTAGTCCTGTAATCATCTTTGATCTAATAGTATTCAAGTGATTCAATTCTAATCTCAGAAGCTATTTGAGTAATATGTTCAAGCTCTGTATCGTCAGTCAGATACTATGATTCGATCTCTTTTCCATCAGATACAAAACTAAGTAATCTCAGCGTAACTAAGTTAGATATTTTGAGAAACATGATCAGTATCAGATTCAGTTTAGTTGTGCTCAGTTAAGAATTCAGTCAGAGTCTTTCAGTTGGGAGTAGAAACTAGCACCGAGCGAGCTCAAGGATAGGAACTCACCTACTAGTAGAGGGTGTGATTCTTAGATGCAAGCTTTGTACTCCAGAACTACGTAGCCAGCGTAGGTTGAGTAGATGAGGTGCCTTGATCGGTTAGATGAGGGCTCCACTGTTCTCATTTGAGCACTTGATAGATTAGGGTCACATAAAGATAATACACATAAAGATAATGTCTTTACCTATGGCACAGTATTGGTACCCTCCCAGCCGGGGGTAAAGGTTAGACCCCACCTGTGGTAGGTTGGGGCATGTCGGTTAAGTGAATACTACCCACAGTTTTAGTTTCAGATTAAATCTCAGTTTTAGAATCAATCTTCAGAAATCAGGACTGTCAGATACAGTCATCTATCTTTATGAGGAACTCAAATAGTTTCATTGATTCATGGACCATCCCGATAGATAGGCTTGGTCACATATATAGTTGATTGATGTCATATTCAGAGATATGCCGCCAGACAGGCTTAATCACAATATCAAATTTCTATTAAATATTCTTGTCCTCAGATTCAGATATAATCATACTTCTTATCATTGATAATAGCTTCCAGAATAAACTGTTAACAAAGTGATCTCTAATTCTGTCAGTTGAAAGCAGTAATCTCAGAGTACAATCCTTGATGTAAGCATATCCAAATCCTCAGTTATCAGTATCAGAGGAGTCAGTGATTCAGTATCTCAGTGTCAGTAGTGAGTTCAGTCTGCAGTAAAGTGGTATGCGAGTTTCAGTATCTAGAGCAGGGATGATTGTGTTCATGTTCTGTGCATTCATGTATGTGTTCTCATGCAGCATCTTTCATGATTATTCAGTTTAGATATTGTGCATGCATGAGCCCTTGCATTAGCCTATGGTGTTTTATTTGACACCATAGGTTTAGAGGCACAGGATCTAGATTATCCTTAGCAGTTCAATCCCCGTCAGTAGCAGTAGCAGTGAGTCCTCTTCTTTCGAGGATGAATCTCAGTTTACTATTATTGTTTTAGATTTTATTTATTTTTAGTTAACCGAGTTAGTTGGGGACCTATCCTATCAACTCCATAGTTCAGACAGTTTAGAGGCTTTTCAGACGGATGTATTAGTATTCTATTTTCAGTTTTGAGTATGTATAGATGTGTTGAACCTTATTGCAAATTTCCGCATTTATTTCAGATATTATGCAGTGTACAGGTATAGATATTAGAAAAGGTTTAGCTTGTGGTCCTTCGGGTCCATAAGCACCATGTGACGTCTCGAGTTGGGATCTCGGGGCATTACAAAAGGTACCCATATTGCATCTTTATGATTTAAGTTCTAAAATAAGTCAAATCCTATATAGGGCCCGCTTGAGAAATTACACTTTTAAAACCGTCAACACATCCCACTATGCTACGATACCTATATCAACTCATCAAGTATCTAGGGATTCGTGACTAAATTAGGGAATAGAACCATGAATTGAACTGAAAATTACAAGGATTATGACAAGGATATGATTATTCTGAGCTCACCAATACCCCAAAATCACCCAAAGATTAGCCTCCCAATTTCCACACTCACATAGTTATATTCATAAACTAATAATCAGCATGGTGTCAAATGTACATGATATAGGTGATAGAGTTTATAAAGCATTTAAGAACATAATTCACATGGGGAAACACATTGTCATGATTTGTATTCAAAACTATTAAGAGAAAGTTTAATAAATTCATACTTGAAATTGAAATTTCATCAAAAGAGGAAAAGGGTTTATACTTGAAAATTAAGGGATTCTTTTGGGACTCAATGGGTGGAAAGAACCCATTAATGAACATCCCAAATACCTTAATTCCTTGTCTTCTTAGGGGAAAACTTGAAATTGAGGCCTTGGAAGGGTGTATTCTTCGAAAAAGATTTTGATATTTATGTGCTTGAAAATGAGAGGAGGTTAAACGTTGATAACTGATGATGAATGGGGCAAATAATGCCCCTCTTGGGTTTTAAGTCATTATTTGGGTGTGTTTGGGAGAGGAAAAATACCAAAATGCACCTTACCCCTTTAATGAAGGCTATAGGATTTACATGGCAGTATTGCACGGTTGCTATCACAGAGGCTAGCCTCTGTGACACACTGCATATCGCAGAGACTATCCTTCGTGACATACTATGTATCACGGAGACTGTCCTACATGATATGCTCAAACCACAGAGGCTTACTGCCTCCACGGTCCAAAAATACCCGAACCTCTTTTGAAAATTCCAAAACTCTCCTGGATGGCCATGTCACTTGGACTTAGTGTGAAATAATAGATTTGGGACCTTAAAACATGTGACAAATAACTGGAAACTCATCTAAAATCTTGCAGGGTATTAAAACTCGTGCTACTAAGCCCACACATCGCTCTCAATCTCCCAAGTACCCTTCTCTATTGGTTGGTATCTCCACTGGACCTTAACTACTGGAATCTACCTAGAGCATAACTGCGTGACATCTTTTGCTAATATAAGAACCGACTCCTCCATCAAGGTGAACCTTTCATCCAACTGAACTAAGTTCCAACAAAGCACATGTGACTCATTGGAATATAATTTCGTAGCATAAAAATATTAAAACCTAGATGAAAAGAAAAAAAATCTTGGATCAAGGCTAACTCATAAACCATCACTCCAACCATACGAAGTATCTGAAAAGGTCCAATATATTTGGGGTTGAGCTTGCCTTTCATCTTGAACCTCATCATGCCCTTCATGGGCGATACCCGAACATATACTAGGTCTTCAACTTAAAACCTCAAGGCACGAAGCCTAAGATCTGCATAAGCCTTCTTCATACTCTGATCTATCCTCAACAAATTCCGAATCATGCTAACTTAATCTAACAACTCTCAAAGCAAGTTTGTATCTCGAGGCCTAACCTTGAAGGTCTCAAACCATCCTATCAAGGACTAAGAAAGCCTACCATATAGTGCCTCAAATGGTTTCATCTCAATGCTCAATTGGTAGATATTATTATATACGAACTACGCCAATGCTAAGTGTTGCTCCCACTGACCACCAAAATTCATATCATAAGCTTGGAGCATGTCCTTAAGAATATAAATAGTCTGCTCTAATTACCCATTAGCTAGAGGGTAAAAATTGGTGCTAAGATTCACCTGGATACCTAGCTCATCGTAAAAAGCCCTCTAGAATTTTAAAGTGAATATTGAGCTCTAGTATAAAATAATAGATTTACGTACTCCAAGTAGAAGAACTATCTCAGAAACATAGATGCGGGCTATCCTCTTAGCATCGAAGGACATCTAAATAAGATGTAAATGTGTTGATCTGGTCATCTAATCAACATCTGAACCATGGGAGTTGTGAGGAAAATCACTAACAAAGTCCATGGTGGTCCGATCCCACTTCTACTCAAGAAAGGGCAATCTCTGAATCAGGACACCAAGCCCCTGATACTCGACCTTCACTAGCTAACAACATAACTAATAAGATACAAAATCTTCCAAATATATCTTTGTTCCACTCCACCAGCAGTGCTATCTCAAATCCCTATACTATATATGTTCTAGGGTGGATAGAGTATCTGAAATTGTGAGACTCAACACAATATCAACTGAGCTAAGTCTCCAACCCTAGAAATATAAATGTGGCCATCATATCTTAGAATACCCTCAGAATCTATGGTATCCTTTTTGGACTCACCACTTAGCACCTGATTATGTATGACACAAAGTACCCTATCCTCAAATTGGTGACTCTGAATCTACTTGAACAAGGTAGTCCTCACCTCAACTCTAGCAATGATCCTCCTAGGACTGAGATGTCAAGTTGTACTATCAAGTTAGCTAAGGACTGGATGTCCCACACCAACGACCTTTGAAAATCTTGAATAGAAGCTATGCTACCCATACTAACTACCTTCCGTCTCAAGGCGTCCGCTACCATGTTCACCTTGCTTGGATGGTATAAAATAGAGATGTCATAATCCTTCAGTAACTCCATCCATTTGTGCTACCTAGAATTAAGCTCTCTCTCGGTCATAAGGTGATAAAGACTATGATAATCAATGTAGATCTCATAATGTACATTGGATAAATAATGTCTCCAAATCTTAAGCACAAAATCTACTGCCACCAATTCCAAATCATGAATAAATAGTTGCACTTGTGCACCTTTAGCTACCTCGATGCATGAGAAATAACTCTAGCCTATTATATTTAAATACAATCTAAACCAACACCAAAAGCATCATGATATACGGTGAATCCCTTTCCCTCAATAGAAAGAGCTAATATTGGAGTTGAAGTAAGAAAACCCTTAAGCATCTAAAAGCTCAACTCACACTTCTCTGACCACTAAAAAGGAATATCTATTTGGTTCAAACTGGTTATCGACACTGTAATAGTAGCAAAACCTTTAATAACCTTTAATAACTAACTTGATCCAGAACTAACATATTGAGAATTTTGAAAAAATCCTATTATCATTCAAAGTCTAGAGCACAATCCTCAAATGTTGCATATGCTCTGCCCTAATGCTCGAATATATAAGAATTTCATCGATGAACACAATCATGAAGAAATCCAAATAAGGTCTGAACATGTATTTCATCAAATCTATGAACGCGGTTAGGGCATTGGTCAACCCAAAAGACATTATCAGGAACTCATAAAGGCCATAGAGAGTCTTGAAGGATATCTTTATTATTTCTTCACCCTGAATCCTCAATTGATGGTAACTAGACCTCAAGTCAATGTTAGAGAACATCGTTGCTCCCTGAAGATAGTCAAACAAGTCTTCAATATGATACATAGGATATCTTCTTTTCACTGTCATCTTATTTAACTATCGGTAACCAATACATATACGAAATGAACCATCTTTGTTCGTGAATAAGACACAAGCATCCCAAGGCAACACACTCGATCTAATAAAACTTATAATTAAAAGATCCTAAAGCTAAGAATTTAGCTCCTTAAGCTCAACATGATCCATACAATAAGGTGCCATTAAAATAGGTCGCCTGTGAAGTTCAAGATCAATAATAAACTAAATATCACTCTTAGGAGGAAGATCGTGTAGATTGGTAGAAAAAGATCAAGAATATCACGGACAATATGAATAGAGTCAAGGGAAGGACTCTCCCTACTAACATCATAAATATAAGAAATACAAGACTCACACCTCCTTGATATAAGTCTCCTATCCCATACATATGAAATAATCTTTGTTGGTGTGTGGCTAATAGATCCCTTGCCACATAGTCAAAGGTATGCTAAGCATGGCTAAAGTTACAGTCTTGGGAAAATAATCCAAGACTGTATGATAGGGGGATAACCAGTCCATGCCTAGATTCATATCAAATCTACCATATTTAATATAATAAGATCACCTGAGTGTCAAATGCTCAAACAGTCGTATCACATAATCAATAAAATCAATCCACTACTAAAGAAACACCCATGGGAGTAGATACACATAACAACATAGATAGAGAATCCCAAGATAATTCTAATTAGGGTGTATAATAAGAAGATACATAAGAATAAGTGGATCCTAGATTAGATAAAGCAAAAGCTAGTTAATGACACACTAGGATTGTACATGTAATAACAGCATTGCAATACTACATCCTATCTACTAGGTACAGTATATAACATACCTCACCTACCACCTGGTTATTCATCTGACCAATCATATATCTTACCTTCTTAAGGACCTTCATGAGAACCCTGGGGACCACCCTAATGATCCTGCATACTACATCTAGCTAGGGCCAACACTATCTTAATCAATGAAATACTCTATACTGTAGGTATAACTTTCCCATGCTGGGGGTACTCTCAAATAAAATAGCCAAAGGCCCTACACTCACAACACGCCCTAGGTACCATATTATATCTAAAAGATTTTGCTGACCCATAATAAGCACCTCGACTAGAAAACCGAAGATATACAACCCTTAGATACTGGTCACTAATCTGGCTAGGATGATCACTATATCTATGTTGGACCCCATTAGTAAGCTGAAGTACAGCATGAGCAGGCCTACAAGATTGGATCTATACAAACCTTGAGAAGCATTACCTTTGAATCGTGAACCACTTAATTTCCCAATGAAACTACCCTGGTAATGTGAAATATGATTGTTGTCCTCTTAGGACTCGCAATGCATTTTCTTTATAATCTAGGCATGATTAGAAACCTCAATAAAAAACCTGCCAATAGAAATCAAACTCTATGTAGTTAAGAAAAAAACAAGTCTTAATCCTTGAACAAAACACTAAATCCGCTCATACTCAGTCAGTAAGATAGATGTCACATGTATGGTCAACTCATGAAATTGATCCTCATACTCCAAGATGGTGAAAGAACCTTGCTCTAATCTAAGAAATAATCTTTCAGACACTCTCAAAGGCTATTAATATACTTCTCCATAAAAACCTCAAAGAATTGAGTCCATGTCAAAGAGGGAGATCTAACTCGATTAGAATTAAGATAGCCTTTCCACCAATGTTAAGCTACCAGATCTAACTAAAAAGTACTGTAGTTAAACCAATGAGTCTCCACTAGACCCAAATTATTGATCCTATCCTCATAGGCAATCAAAAACTCATATGCATTCTTGCCTAGTGCCCTATAAAACCTAGGTGTAGCCAATCTCAAGAATCTACCCAACATCTTCTGCTTCTCAATAGAATAGTAGGCTAGAATACTATCGATTGAGCAACTACCGATATAGGAGGGATTTCAACTCTTGAGGTTATAGCTACAGATTGAGCCCTTGCCTAGGTTCAGTTTGATTCGCAGACTAAGCATCATCAGACAATACACCACCAACCAAACTCAATAGCTGAACTAATATATCTTTGAGTAGTAATGAAGAAATTAACCTTGGTTAAGCCTGAACTACCCTTTGGCCCACCACTATATGAGTGAAGGAATCTCTAGTGTGAGAGAAGGGATTGGGTTTGGGGAAAAATCCCTATTATGATCTCTAGTAAGGTTCGCTACTCTCTCCTACCTCTGACCACTAGGTTATCCACATCCTCTAATAGGATTTCTAGTCATGGACTCGGGGCCTCATATCTAGTAGTAGTAGTAGCTTGCATCCTAGCCATATGCAAAAGTGTGAAGACAAATAAACCTTAGAAACCAATACAAACTCTTAGCACAAATATGAGTAAAGGAAGTGAAGATCTCCTAAGAATGTCCTATAGATTTCCGAAGATGAGAAATAAACGTCATCATTTTTATCCACAAGACTCTACTAGACACTTGCTCTTATACTAACAATAGCAGTGAAGTTAGGCTCTGATACCAATTTGTCATGACCCAACTTCATGAGTCATGATGGCACCTACTTTGCCCTACTAGTTGGTAAGCCAAATTATATCCCAAAACTATAAGTATTGGGCTAGTTGGTGGAAAAGGGCATAAATGCCAAAATTATGCAAGTAAATAGAATACAAGCCATAAAACATAAGATAACAACATAACTAAAGAGAAATAATAAAAAAGAGTAATCACATCACATGACCTAGTAAGGATGGTACAAGATCCTCTAACAACTGAATAAGCATACTATCAATGTCAAAATATAATAGTCTCAAAATAGAAATACCAACCAAAAACAAAGATAGGAGAGAAAGTTAATTCTAGCTCTGAGAGTTTACCCTATCTTCGAACACTGACCCACACTAACACAACATAAATAGAAACATCTAGTGCTCAGATTTAAACCATAAAAGGGTACAAAAGTGTAGTATAAGTACCAAAGCAATAGGTACTTAGTAGGCATCATCTCCAACTGAGCTATATCATAATATCAATATAATAAAATGTGAGATAATAACTTAAGTCAACAAAAAAAGAACAAACTTGGAATAATGCCTCAAATATTGAAGGTAAACAACCAAAATAATAATATTATAGAGAACATAGCTATTTCTAGCATAACTGGGGCCAATAAGCCCAAAGATGAAAATGAAAGTAAATAATCCAATGCAAGACTCCATAATCTTGATGGATGCAATCATGAAGAATAAGTAACAATAGTAAATAATCCAACCATTTCAAGCTCGATACCATAATCATGGATCTTCCCATACCGTAATCATCAAAATTAAATTGGTATCTTAACCATCATTAATAAGCTCTCAATTCAAACTTAAACAGGACATAGTGTCTCATAAGTTGAACTTGAACTAAAAATAATATTATAAATGTCGAACTTAAACTAGATGTAATATCATCATAGACACCGAACTTGAACTAATCTTATCATCACCCAAGCATAAACCTAGAATAGACTATCATATACTTTAAGACTCTTAGGGATGAAGAATATAATTAAGACAATGCATAAAGGCCTATCGAGTCTACAAGAAACTAGTAGTCTTGGCATAAGGTGGATAAGAAGGGCTAACTTCTAACCCTCAAAGTCCATTCTAAGGTAAATTCTGCCTCAAACTAGACTAAGGTGTCAAATACCACTAGAAATGTGCTAATCAAGCCATATTATGTCCAAAGATAGAAATCCTACATAAGGAATTAAGTTGTATATACCTAATCATAGTCCTTTAATTAGATAAGTAATCCAATTTACACTAAATATAACTCCAAGTCCTAATTTCCAACCCACAACTAGCACAATATCATATTGATACAATAAGTAAGCTTAATCTAAGCAAAAGGTTAGCCTATCATACCTGCATGCTGAAAAAAGCTCAATAAATTCCACTAAATTGGCAATTTCCATTTTCGAGAAGATTTCACACTATGCCACACTATCAAATAGTGATCTACATATTTATACGAGAATAATGGTAACCATATTGCATTTTTATGCTTTAGGTATGAAATCAAATCAAAATCCCATATAGGGCCCACATGTGAAATTGCACTTTCAAAACTATCAATCATCTCTCTATGCTTAAGGATTATTTACTCTCAAGAATGGGTAAATTTTGAGCTCAAACAATACTAATATTAAGTCAACAAGAATCCAGTAATTCATGACTAAATTGGGGAATTTAACCATGAGTTAAATAGAAACTTACAAGGATTATGAAGGGGAAATGATTATTCCAAGCTCACCTATACCTCACGATCACCCAAAGATTAGTCTCCCAATTTTTGACACTCTCTAGGGATTTTTGGTTCTTTAGACTTGTGAGAAATAGGAGAAAATCAAGTAAAGGGGTGAAATTAATGCTCTTCCAGGTGCCACCAAAGCTGTCACTTGACTGCATAAAAGGCATACGACTATTAAAGAGGTACCCAACCTGGGTTACCCATCACTAAAGCAGGAAATGTATCGCTTAAGTGGCACCCACTTTAGCAGTAGGGTTCTGCTAAAGTGATCTATATTGGACCAGAACAGCTGCTAAAGTGACTACTTGGCTGCTAAAGCAAACTTTACTTAAGCGACCAAAGTTTCATTTAAGCAGATGCAGCAGCTGAACTTAGAATTTTCTAAGTTTCCATCGATACCTCGAGATTCATTCAGAATCCTGTGAACTAAAATGAGCTATGCTACCCTATCAAATTCAACATTGTAGACTCAATGGCGCCATCAAAATTTCCATTTATGATTGTTTTGATGAAATATGGGGTCCACAACCAAGGGCCAATTTTTACCAAATTCCGATCAAGATCTTAAAATGATTCTAAAAGCCTTAGGACCTAAACCAAAGGTCCCCCCAGCATAAATTGATGTTCTAGAACTGATGGAACTAGCAAAATTGGCATACTAAGTTTTTAACCTGAAGTTTTTGCCTGATAGTCAATCTATACCAACAAAGACTTTAAAATAGAAAATTAGCTCTAAAAAACTAAACAAACTTTCTAGTAACTGAACTATCAAATCCAGTAAGTCACAAATAAATTAGGGCAGCTACAAGAAAGCTCTAAATGGAAAAAAAGTGTAGAAATACAAAAAATAACTTAGGGTGTCATTTCAACTAGAGTGTTTCCCTAGAAGATATTAGGATTGGTTATGACAGACAATGAGCATGGACTTTTTCATAAGTTTATGAAGATAAAGCCTTTAGTGTTGTAGGGTACTGAGTCTAAGAATGCTTTTAAGTTTTTGATTGATTTCCATGAGTGTATGTATAATATGGATATGGTTGAGAGGTATGTTGTTTAGTGTTTATGTTTTCAATTACAGGCTAAGGCCAAACAATAATGGACGTCCTTTGTTGTGTGTTAGGTTGTCTTACCTTTACTTACTTGGTCTTAGTTTCTAAATGTGTTTCTTAAAAAGTATGTTTCTCTCACTTATCATGATTAGAAAAAGGTTGATTTTCTGAAGTTAGAGTAGGGTAATGTGACTGTGGAAGCCTATGAGGCTATGTTCTATGCCTTATACCATTATGTACTTTACTTGATTACTTCAAATAAGGAGTGAATCGGGTACTTTATAAAAGGTCTGAATTCAAGGATACAAATAGTTACATATCAGTGACGGCTTTGGGCAAGTCCTTTTATGATGTGATCGAGTTTGCTAAGAAAGCTAAAGATATTAAGTAGCAAGGGTAGGTGAAGGTTGAGAAAATAAGGCTCAAATATCTAGGCAATTCAATGGTACTTATTCAAGAGGTTGTGGTTCGCATGGTCATTCTTTTAGCCTTACCATTTGATCATGCCTATTTCTAAAAAGAGGTTATTTAAGGTTAGTTATCAGCCTTCCTGAATAGGCAGTTATATAACTTTGTCATCTTCAGTTTAAAGACATACTTTGGGCGTCAAATGCCATAAGAGTTGGAGTTTGGTCTATAGCAAGAGGTGTTGTCCTAATTTCTTGTCTTTAGGTCAGTTGATGTAGTAATTTACTTTTAGTATGCTAATTTTAGCAGGTCTTGTTAGTAGAGAAAAAGCTAGGGGTCATCCATAGAGTGATCCTAGTGGATAGACTATAGAGAGGGGTGGTTACTAATTTAATTAAGGTGTAGGATAGGTTGATATAGGTGGTACTCGAACTGGTAGAGATGGGAGTAAGGGTAATGACAAGGCTCATCTTTATGCCATTTCAGCCATCCTAAAATTAAAGCTTTGTATGCTATGATTACAGGTATTATTTTTGTCTTTGATCATATGGCCTCTGTATTGTTCAATCCTAAGTCTACTTTCTATTATTTGTTTGTGAAATTTACTTTGGGCTGGTATTTATACTGTGAATATCTTTATATTTTTATATATGTGTCAACACCAATTGAGGTTTCTATATATGTTGATCAAGTTTATTGAGTGCGTCTTATGATGTTTATAAGGTATATGACTTTGGTAGACTTAGTAATCTTAGATATGGAGGAATTTGATATAATCATGGGGATGAGTTGGTTGTATCCTTGTCATGACATTCATGATTATTAAGTTAAGACTGACACTATAGCCATTCCCAAATGGAAATTTAGAGTGGTAAGGTATCTTTAAGCCTATTCTTATAAGAATTGTATTAGCTATTTTTTCCCTAAAATTAGTTAATGGGGTGTAGGGAGTTTTTAGCTCAACTTTAACAGAAAAAATCCAACGACAAGAAACCCATTGTAAGGGATTTTTCCATTAGTAAGAGTTTTCACAACTAAAAGGTCCTATAAGACTCTTTGAGCTTAGATTTTAGCAAAGAAAACTCAAAGCTTATCGATGGTGGTGAAGCGATTCAGATCAAAGATCGTCGTCCTAGTTTGCTGCCTCAAAAAGGTAAATACACCTGTCTCTTTTACAATTATTTAGTTATCTCTTCTTCTTCTTCTTTGGGTAGTGATTTTTCATTATCGTAGTTATGGTAGGATTATTTGTTGTAGAAGGCCTTTAAGGCCGTAGCATTTTCATATAATGAAATGTTAATTATTGTGTTGCTCTAGCTATTCGAATCATTATCTTGCCCTATTTTTTTGTTCTAGTTCTTTTAATACTGATTCATCTTGATGTTTCCTTTAGAGTTTAATATACTATTTTTTCTTAGCTTATGTGTTTCTTTGTCGTAGTTTGATATGTTATGTTCAATCAAACATTGCTTATTATAGTCTGGTTTACTAGTTTGGCTTAACATTCCTTGCCTTAGCTTTCTACTCATAGTGTTCTAACTTGACACTATTTAATACAATTTATCTTGTACTATTCATCTTGTAATATGAAAAATAAGGACCACATTCTAAGTTTCTTTGGCTTTCCATACCAAAAAAAATAGTGGAAACCCGTCCAATATTTTATTTTGTTATCGTGTTAAGATTGTTTGGATGTGTTGAATATATTCTTATGAAATTTTGAAACTAATTTATCCTTTAAAAATTTTCAAACTCTTTTTCCATCTCCTATACAATGATTTAGTCATCTTCTCTCTTTTTATCTCTATCTTATGTTTTCGGTCATTTTTCTTCCCGAAGACACCTTTGAAGCTTGAACTATATACTAAAAGAAAGTTTTATTCTAGTATAAGAGCAAAGCAGTATGTATGCCCTTTCAAAATACTAAAAGACCATCTCATCCGAAGTGTTGTAAGGCTTCAAAGGATAGGTTTTTGCTTTAGAGAAATTTTTTTATTTATCTAGTTGTTTCCCTTTCTTGCTCTTAGATTTTATGTGTTTCAATCTGACAAAGTATTGATAGTTAAAGTATTTGTTATGTTTTTCTTGTTTAAGGTACACAATCTATATGTTTACACACTACACTTCAACACAAGTTCAAGACTGGTTCAAGAACAACAATAAAGTTTTAATACCTTCAACACAAGTTCAACATGAACAATCAAAGAAGTATGTTATCTAAAAGAAATAAGATGAAGTAGAAACATAACCAAGTCCTTCAATTTCATGGACTATCCTTAAGGAATTAATTCCCATCAAGTACCTAAGGTTGCGGAATTTATCCCCCAAGATAAAATGGCACACAATCTAAATGTAGCGGTACCTCAAACATTCAAATTCTTCGAACACACTTAATGGCTGATGATCACAAAGAGTTTTTTTCAAGAAGAAGAGTGTTTTTCAGTACTCAAAATTATTGTCATACCTGAGGAAAAATTTAGGTATTTATAGCCATCAAGTATCCCTTCAAAAAGGAAGAAATAGGTCATAGAAAGGTGTATCATTTCAAAACAATCATGTCTGTTACTTCTGAAACAATGTGTCTTTTCTGAACAGTCATATCCGACTGAACAGTCACACCTTTTTTGAAATAGTGTGTCATTTTCTCAAAGGGTTGAGTCCCTTACGAGTTGCATTTCTGCATGAATATTCATGGCGTTCATGGAGGAAAGAATAATTTCGTTGGATTTTTGGATTAATAATTTCACTTTTTTTTTCAAGTTTCAAATAAATTTTGTCTAAAAAATTAATCTCTAGATCATTTTCCAAATCCAAATCCGAAATTGAAGCCGAGCGAGCGACGACGACGACGACGTGGGCACCTCTTAGTTCTTTGCTCACTATCCATTTGAAGGTGTATTTCTTAATAAAAACACATGAAAGTTGCTTTCTTCCACCAATGTGGGAGAAGTTTACTTTCCTTTAAGTGGGTACACTTTCCTTTTAAGTGTGAGCTTACTTTTCCTCCAATAATTCCCTCTATTTTCCATTCACACACCCAATTGAACCCAATAATCCCCCACATGAATGGGGAATGGCTATTTTTTATAAAACTTTATAGATAAGTATATTATCAGCATGCAAAGACTGATTCATCTGGATAATTGGTTTTCCCTTTAAACTTTTCATAGTGAACATGCATCAGACGCACTCAGCCAATCGGTAGATTTGATATCATTGAATCATCAAGCTTTAATGTATACCTAGACAACACATGTTACACAACCAACCTTTTACCATTTATGGTTCTTCGGATTTTGTTCGTTTCATCTATGAACATGTCTTGGTTTCATGAGAGCTTAGAGAATAGGCCTTTACTAACATTCTCCTTGAAGCGGTTTCCACTTCACCCTCACATACGTGATTTCTAAATGTTCAATAATGTAGATTAAACTATTTGGTCAAATCTTCCAAATTTAGATAATCATTAAAAATCTTCACCCCATAACCTTATCCTTTTTTACTTAACATTTTCTACATCATGAGAATGGGTTGGGTATATTGATAATGTTGAACCGTTAGTCACAATTTTGTTTGATCTCCTTGAACCTAGCTCATGGGATCTCCAATATGCTAGGTAGATTTACCGCCATACTGACTTGTCCTAGGCCATAAACCCATTCGCTTCAATATTCTCTCAACTCCCTCTCTAGATAGGCCTTTTGTAAGTGGATCCAACATATTATCCTTTAAATTCACATAGTAATTAGTGATAATTCCACTAGGGAGTAGTTCTCTAATGGTATTATGTCTCCATCTTTTATTATGAGATTTATCATTATACATCATGCTCCCTGCGCTACCTATCGTCGCTTGGCTATCACTAGTGTATACATACTAGTGCCAGTGGTTTAGGCTAATAAGGAATATCTTCAAAGAAATTTTGGAGCCATTCAGCTTCTTCATTGGCTTTATCTAATGCGATAAATTTAGATTCCATTGAAAAGTGGACAATACATGTCTGTTTGGATAATTTCTAAGACACTACTTCTCCACCTAAAGTATTTCCAAGACACTGCTCCTCCACCTAAAGTAAATACATATCCACTCATGGATTTTACTTCATTCGATCTGGTGATCCAATTTGTATCACTATATTCTTCAATTACCAGTGTATATTTATAATAATGCAAAGCATAGTCTTGAGTGTATTTAAGATACCCTAAAACTCTTTCCATTGACATCCAATGAGTTTTATTGGTATTAGTGGTGTACTGACTTAACTTACTAATAGCGCATGCTATGTCTTGCCGTGTACAATTCATGATATACATTAAATATCCCAACACTCTTGCTTTGTCCAAATGTGAGTTACTTTCACCTTCATCTTTTTAAAGTGCAAAGCTGACGTCTAATGGATTCTTGGCAATACCGAACTAAAAATACTTGAACTTGTCAAATACCTTTTAGATATAATTAGACCATAACAATACCAGCCCTTGTGGATTTTTATGGATCCTTATTCCTAAGATCACATCTACAACTCCAACCTCTTTCATATCAAACTTTCTCTCGAGCATTCATTTCGTAGCATTTTTTTCAGAAATGTCTCTACTAATGATCAATATGTCATCCATATACAAACAAACAATAACTATAGTACCCCAAAAATCCAAAATAATGTTATCGCCATGTTTCAAGCTCATGCATTATACCTTATAGTTCTTTGGTAATTTTATGAGTGAGTTTGATGTATATTAAGGCCTCAAATAACTTCCATCTATTAGACAAATCAAAATAATCCTTACTGATTGAATTTTGATATGAATGTTACTTTAGTCAACTTCAAACGAGCATATTTTTATTCTACTTAGAATTTTTCATCTCAAGACCCGCGAAATTCTAGTAAATTGAATTAACTTTCCAATGATACCAAAGTTCCCTAAATTCGATACCCGGGTGAGAATTTATGGCACTTCTAGTGAAAATAGTAGCCCAACGCGATAAGGTCGCATCGCAGTGATGGCGAAAATCACATTCATCATTTTCCAGTGTGTCACCGCGATAAGCATTGCTTCACGCCAAGGGGCAATTTCGCGTTCGTCACTTCCTATAAGGCATCGTGATTGGAACCGCGTCACACCAAGGTGAAATTTCAGAATTGTCCATTTCCAGTGGCTCAACGTGATTTCATCGCATCACGCCGCTAGGTAAATTTACGATTGTCCTTTTCCAGTGGTCCGATGTGATTACAGTGCTTTGCGCTGTAAGCAAAAACTGGGATTTTTCGTCTAGTTTTGAATTTTAATTTGCCAAGGGAATTTAAGTCTTTTTCCTTCACTTCATTTAGTCAAAACATGGGATTTAACTACCAAGAGAGCATTATTTGCTCAATTTTTCATACTTCTCTCAAATTAAATTAGCCTTCTTTCAAGAACAAAACTTTATTTTTCAAGATCAAATCTCAAGAATTCACCATCAATTCTCAAAAATTTATAAATTATGGTATGTTTGGTGTTCATCCTTGGGTTCCTGCCACCCTTGGAATTCAAGAATCCTTTTTGAGAATTTAAATTATGAATTACATTCTTGAATTGAATTGTGTTCATGTATGTGTTGATTTTTATAGATTTTAAACTAAGAAGATTATGTATTTCAAGTAAATAAACTATCATGTATGTTGACTTATGTACTCCTCATGTCATAACCCATAAATTATGAGTTGAATGTCATAGTCATGACATCCCCATGTTATTCTTTCTCATGTACAAAATCATGCTCTCCAAGTATTTGACAAAATGTCTATGCAAATAAATTATACTTGATATCCTAATTGTAATGCTTTTAAACTTGTGATATAGTTCCATTATTTATGCTATCGTGTCCTAGGGATATTGTATACCCAAAATTAGCTGCTTACATAGTTTCCAATCATAATAGAATGATTTCATAGTATCCCAAATAGTAGCATTTAGTCAGTTAACAGAATCAGCGTGAGTTTAGTCAAGCTTAGTAAAGTCTAGTGATCAGCATCGGTTCAATTGGGAGTAGGATTAAGCGTTGATCGAACTCAGTGATGGGGGCATTCCTGCAAGTATAGGGTTTGACCCTTAGTAGCAGTCCCTGAGTTACAGAACTAGGTAGCCAGTGTAGGGTAAATTGTCTTCCTGCAAGACTAGGGTTGACATAACCATATACATCTCATGAGTTTTCCTGCCAGATTAGGGTTGACCTAGCCAGTGTTAGTAACCCATGGCATGGTGCTAAAACCCTTCCAACTGGGGTTACAGGTTGGACCCTAAATTAATCTATAAATGACGTATGTCAGTTAGATGATAACTCACATGATCTCAGATCCAGTAAATAATATTCAGTATTCAGTATTCAGCATTCAGTATAGAACTCCGTTCAGTTCTTCACGATCATAACTTTTAGTTATTGGAAACTTAGTACTTCAGTTTTAGTCTAATTCAGATAGATGATATATGTTTGATATTACATGTTCATTATCTTCAGTGGTCCCAATCTTACATATATTCTTATCAAGTTACTTTACGATATTTAGTTGGTATTATTACTCATGAACATGAACCCATGCTTATTAGCCTTACCTAACCTAGCATACCAGTATATTAAAAGTACTAATGCATACTCTCTCTTACGCTATGATGTCTTATATCATAGGTTCGGATGCTCGAGTTCCTAACCATACTTATTCAAATCAGTCAATCAGCCATAGTTATAGTAGCGAGTCCTCATCCCTCGAGGACGTGATACTTATTTAGTCACTGCATTATTTTAGTATTTCAGATAATTCAGATAGCAATAGTGAGTTAGTTGGGGTCTATCCCATCAACTCTTTTATTTCATATGAGTTAGAGACTTTTAGTCATTATTAGTTACCAGTTATTCTAGAGATGTACTCTGTATTGATTAAGTTTTATGAACCTTATCGCATTTTCAGTTTTACTTCCGGACATGTTTTCATTATTATTACTCAGTGCTCACAGCAGGTATCAGTCATGGGTTAGCTTGTGGTCCTTTGGGGTTGTAGGAACTGTGTGACGCCCAGGGTGTACTCTCGGGGTGTTACAATGACTTTGTAATTTGGAGTGTCTTTAATGTAAGCACATTTATCACATTTGTTTGTCTTAAACCCATTTTCCAACATCGTTTGATCAAACTTTGTATAATACTATTTGGGTACTTTTATTAATCCCTAAAGTGACTTAACAAATTTGCACACTTCTTTTCTTTACCAGGAACCACAAAAATCTTAGGTTGTCCCATGTAAATTTCTTCCTCTAATTCTCCATTTAGGAATGCTATTTTCACATCCAATTGATGGATTTCAAGATCATAAACCATCGACAAGGCAATTGACGTATGAATTAACGTTATCATTGTTATATGCAAGTATGTATCAAAATAATCAAGTCTTTCCTTCTATTTGAAGCCTTTTACTATAAGTCTTTCCTTGTATTTATCAATAGTACTATCTGCTTTTATTTTTCTTTTGAAGATCAATTTAGAACATAAAGTTTTATTACCTGGAGGAAGATTAACCAACTCCTAAGTATGGTTTCTTAAGATTGATTCAATAGCACTATTGACTGTCTCTTTCTAAAGGAATGAGTCTGCAGATGACATCACTTTTTAAAATATTTGTGGCTCATTTTCTAAGAGAAAAGTTGCAAAATCTTATCCAAACAAAGTTGACGTTCTTTGACATGTACTATGTCTTGGATTCTTATCATTATGTACATCCTCGCTTGGTTCATCTCGGGGTCATTCAGACTCTCCACTAGACTGTTCATGTCTAGTTTTCTACGGATAAATACGTTTAAAGGACTCAGCATTATTTGATTCAACTACCGTATTTTCATTGATATCTATATGTTTGGATTTATGAATCAAGAACCAACATGCTTTACTACTTTTAGCATATCCTATGAACACGTAGTCCACTATCTTAGCTCTTATCTTCACCCTTTTAGGTATAGGAACTTGGATTTTTACTAAACACCCCCACACTTTGAATTATTTCAAGTTGGGTTTTCTTTCTTTCCATTTTCATGTAGAATTGATAGTGTCTTACTATGGGGCACTCTATTGATTATTCAATTAGCTGTAAGGATAGCTTCCCCCATAAGTTTTGTGTTTAACCTAAACTTATAAGTAAGGCATTCGTCATTTCCTTTAAGATTCAATTTTTCCTTTACATAAATCTATGTAGATTAAGGTGAATACAGAGCCATAGTTTTATGGACAATTCTATTTTCTACTCAAATTTCTGCAAATGGATATTCATATCCTTCTCCTCTATCACTTTTTATCATTTTGATCTTTTTCTCTAACTGATTTTTAACTTCTGTTTTATATTGACTAAATACATCTATTGCTTCATCGTTACAATTTAGCAAATAGACATAACAATATCTAGTTCAATCATCAATAAAAGTTATAAAATACTTTTTCCCACACCGAGATGGTGTTGACTTCATATGACCAATGTTGGTGTGAATTAAGTCTAAGGGAATGAAATTTCTTTCAATAGATTTATACAGGTGCTTAGCATACTTTGATTACACACACGTTTGACATTTTTATTTATTACACTCAAATTTTGGCAAAACTTCTAAGTTAATCATTTTTCGCAAAGTTTTGTAACTGACATTTCCTAATCATTCATGCCACAATTCATTAGACTCAAATAAGTAAGAAGAAAAAGAACTTTTATTGATTTCAATTGTCATTACATTCATCTTAAATAGGCCCTTAGTGAGGTAGCCTTTTTCTACATACACTTTACTTTTCCTAAGTAAAATCTTACTTGAAATAAATAAACATTTGAATCCATTTTTGTCAAGAAGTGATACAAAAATCAAGTTCTTTCTCAACTCCGGTACATAAAGGACACTGTTGAGAGTCAACACATTGCCTGACATCATTTTCAAGCATATTTTTCCTATCCCTTTAACTTTTATAGTTGCGGAGTCTGCCATATAGATCTTCTCCTCACCTTGAGCTGGAGCGAATGCAGCAAATAACTCTTTATGGGCACAAATGTGGCGGGTGGCACCAAAATCCATCCATCATCTCTAGGGTTTCCCACTAAGTTACGTTCAGAAAGCATGACACATAGATCATCCATTTCATTCTTGTATCAGCCATATTGGCTCGGTCTTTCTTTTTGCGGGACACAACAATTTATTAACTTGTGGCCAATCTTGCCATAATTAAATACTTCCCCTTGAATTTCTTCTTAGTTTGATTTCTTTGTTGTCCAACTTTCTTTTGCTTCTTTGAGTTATTGGGGTTGGCTTCTACAATGTTAGGTCCACTCATTGTAGAATTTTCTTTCGACCTTCTCTCTGTGGCTTTGTTTTCTTCCTTAATGCACAACCTCACAATGAGATCTTCGACCGTCATCTCTTTTATTTTGTGTTGCAAGTAATTTTTGAAGTCCTTTCACAGAGGTGAAAACTTCTCTATTATTGCAGCAACTTGAAAGGCCTCATTCACAACCAAACCTATAATAAAGTTTATGTGAACATTGAGAACATTTTTTAACATGTTCAAATAAGGTATTCACTATATTCATACCTTCAGTAAGGAGATTATGGATGATAACTTTCAATTACTGTACTTGAGATACGACAGTCTTACGGTCAATCATTTTGTATTCAAGGAACTTTGCAATATAGAACTTCTTAGTTTCAGCATCCTCAGTCATATACTTTCATTACAGTGTATTCCACAACTCTTTTTATGTCTTCATTCCATAGTACACGTATAAATCAGTTTGGAGTCCACTTAGGATATAATTCCTGCTTAGGAAGTAAGAATGTTTCCATTCCACCAGTACAACGAACCACTCCTTGTCCGATGTTTCTTTGTGCAATTTTGGAGCATCTTCGAATATAAATCCTTGAAGTTACAAAGTTTTTATAAGAACAACTTATGTTTCCAACATTTAAAATCTATACTCGAAAATTTTTTGGGCTTTTATATTGGTGCCATAGTGGGTGGCGCAGCTATGCGACTGGTTGTAGCAACATTCGTTGCTTCTACACTTGTCCCACCATCAGTTACATGATCATTAGTAGTCATTTTTCCAGTTACAACAAGACAATCAACTTTACTATATCACAACACTAATTACAAGTGCGTAGAAACTTTAAACAGTACTTATTTCTAGTTTAACGATGAAATTTTTGTCTTTTAATTGCTAACCGAATGACCTTTAACTTGTGATGAGGTTTTTATTTCTTCAAATCACTTTTTAAGTTCAAATAGAGTAGAAAGCATAAAGCTTTAATATCCAAAAACTAAACAATACAGATTACGGTGTAATTCTTTAAGATTGTTGTTTCTGGTACACAATCTATATGTTTACACACTACACCTCAACACAAGTTCAAGAGTCTGTCAAGAACAACAATGAAGTTTTAACACTTTCAACACAAGGTCAACATGAACTATCAAAGAAGTATGTTATCTAAAAGAAATAAGATAAAGTAGAAACAGAACCAAGTCCTCCAATTTCACGGAGTATCCTTAGGGAATTAATTCTTTTCAAATACCCGAGGTTGCAGAATTTTTTCTCCCAGGATAAAATGGCTCACAATATGAAAAGAATGGTACCTTAAATGTTCAGATTCTTCAAACACACTCAACGGCTAATGATCATAAAGAGTTTTTTTTGGAAGAAGAAGAGTGTTTTTCAATAATCAAAATTATGTTCATATCTGAGGAAAAATTTAGGTGTTTATCGATAACAAGTGTCATTTCGGAAAGTAAGCAATGGTTCATGGAATGGTGTATCATTTTGAATAGTCATGTTTGTTCCTTCCAAAATAATGCGTCTTTTCTAAACAGTTATATCTGACTGAACATTCATACCTTTTTCAAAATAGTGTGTCATTTTCTCAAAGGGTTGTGTCCCTTATGAGTTGCATTTCTGGATGCATTTGCATGGCGTCCATAGAGGAAAAAATAATTTCATTGGATTTTTGGATTAATAATTTCACTTGTTCGTCCAAGTTTCAAATAAACTTTGTCTAAAAACTTAATCTCTCAAATGATCCATATCCAAATCGAAAGCCGAAGCTGAACCGAGCAATGACGACAAAGATGATGCGAGACACCTGTTGATTCTTGAGTTACTATCCACTTGAAGGTGTATTTCTTAATAAAAACACATTAAAGTTGTTTTCTCCCACCAATGTGGGAGAAGTATACTTTTCTTTAAGTGAGTACACTTTCCTTTTTATGTGTGAGCTCACTTTTCCTTTAATAATTCCCTCTATTTTCCATTCATACATCCAATTGAACCTAATATTTCTCTAATCTATTAAATTTGAGTACAGGTATTGAAAAAAAATGGAGATTGTATTTGAATTTCAATAAATTTTGTGCGAATTAGTTGATGAACTTATAATTTTTAAAAAAACTGTGATAATAGGTATTGAATAAAAAATTTATGTTCAAAAATAAAATTTTAAAAAATTTAAAATAGTTGATTGTTTTGCGCAAAATAATTTTTTTCAACATAAAATTTTTCCTTCTCGATGTCTATTTTAAAAAATTGATCTAAATCTATTATTCGTTCAATTTAAACATTATTACATCTTAATTCATATTTGATCAAAAATGTGGTTTTGATTGGTATGTGAGGGAAGGGTAGGGGGGATGTGCGGCCCAGGTCAGGTGCTAGGGCTAGTGCAGCGAGGGGTGGTAGAGTTAGGTGAGAGAAGATAGGTTAAGGGTAGGGTCTTGAAACATAGGGACCCTTCAGGGTAAGTCCGTAGAGCTAGTGAAGATTCTTAAGAAGAAGAGAATTAACATTGCGTGTGTTCAGGAGACTAAGTGGGTAGGGTCTAAGGCTAGGGATGTGGATGGGTACAAGTTATGGTACTCAGGGAGTGAAAAGCATCGGAATGGAGTAGGAATTTTAGTGGATGAGGAGCTTAGAGAGTAGGTGGTGGAGGTTAAAAAGGTCAGTGATAGGCTGATGACGATTAAGTTGGTCATTGGGGGGTTTTCGATGCATGTGTATAGTGTTTATGTGCCACAAATGGGTTTGGAAGAGGAGGTGAATATGAGATTCTAGGAGACGTTGGATGAGGTGGTGATAAGCGTGCCTAGCTCAGAGAAGATTGTCATTGTGGGTGACTTTAATAGTTACATTAAGGCTCTTCCGGGAGGTTATGATGATGTACATGGAGGTTTTGGTTTTGGTAATAGAAATGGAGAGGGAGCTGCTCTATTAGATTTTGCAAGGGCTTTTGGGTTGGTGGTGTGAATTCGAGCTTTCTGAAGAAGAAAGATCACCTGATTACTTTCAGAAGCATGATAACCAAGACTCAGATTGACTTTATCCTGCTTAGGAAGGGGGATAGGGTTTTATGTAAGGACTGTAAAGTTATTTCGAGTGAGCATCTTTCAACCTAGTATAGGCTTCTGGTGATGAACTTGATTATCAAAAAGAGTAAAAAGAGAAGGGTCGGGGAGGGTCGACCTAGAATTAAGTGGGGTGGCTTAATGCCAGTTAGCGTGTTGGAGATAGAAGAGAAGGTGGCAGGGTTGGAGGTGTGGGAGTGTAAGGGGGACATAGATGTTAGAAGGGATAAGGCTGTTAGCTGCATCGTGGAGACTGCTAGAGAATTGTTGGGTATTTCAAGGGGATGGACAGAAAGGCATAAGGGGGACTGGTGGTAGAATGAAGAAGTTAAGAAAAAAGTGGAGATTAAGAAGGAGGCGCATGTTAAGTTGATTGAGAGTAAAGATGAAGAGGAGAAGCGGGTGAATAGGGAGGTTTATAAAGTGGCAAAAAATGAGGCTTAGTTAGCAGTTATAGTTGCTAAGACAGCAGCTTTTGAGAGCTTGTATGTGGGGTTAGAGGAGAAAGACGGGGAAAAGAGGTTGTATAGGCTTGCTAAGGCTAGAGAGAGAAAGGGTTGTGACCTCAACCAAGTAACGTGCATTAAGGGAGATGATGGTAGAGTTTTGGTGGAGGATGCTCATATTAAAAAGAAATGGTAGGAGTATTTTCATAGACTTTTAAATGAGGAAGGGGATAGAGGCATTGAGTTAGGGGAGCTGGAGCATTCAGAGGAGAGCCGTGATTTCAGTTACTGTAGACGTTTTAAGGTGGAAGAGGTCAGGAAGGCTATTCGTAGGATGAGGAGGGGTAGGGTGATGGGGCCCAATGAGATTCCAAGAGAGTTTTGGAATTATAGGTGGGGCAGGCGTAAGGTGGTTGACTGATTTGTTTAATGATATTTTTAAGAATGCAAGAATGCTTGAGGCCTGGAGATGGAGTATGATGATTCCATTATATAAAAATAAGGAGGACATTCAGAGTTGCAACAACTATATGGGTATTAATTAGTTGAGTCATACTTATGAATATTTGGGAGAGGGTGGTCGAGCGGAGATTGAGGAGGATCATGTCCATTTCAAAAAATCAGTTTGGTTTTATGCCTGGTCACTCGACGACAAAGGCAATCCACCTGATGAGGAGATTAGTGGAGCAGTATAGGGAAAGAAAGAGAGATTTGCACATGGTGTTCATTGACCTGCAGAAAGCTTATGACAAAGTCCCTAGGGTAGTTCTTTAGAGATGCTTGGAGGTAAAAAGGGTTCCAGTGGCATACACCAGAGCTATTAAGGACATGTACGATAGAGGAAAGACTCGGGTGCAAACAGCGGGCGGAGACTCTGCACACTTTTAAATCAAGACAGGGTTATATCAGGGTTTGACTCTTAGTCCATTCCTATGTGCGCGGGTGATAAGATGTGTTGATAGAGTATTCAAGGTGAAGTGCCTTGGTGTATGTTATTTGCAGATGATGTAGTGTTAATTGATGAGACACGGGGGTGTGTGAATGAAAAATTAGAGGTTTGGAGGCAAACCCTAGAATCTAAGGGGTTCAGGTTGAGTAAGTCCAAGACGGAGTATTTGGAGTGCAAGTTTAGTGACTTAAGGAAGAAAGATGAAGTGGTGGTGAGGTTGGACTCCCAAGTTGTATGTAAGAAGGATAGTTTTAAGTATCTCGGGTCTATGATTTAGGGGAATGGTGAGATTGACGAGGATGTCTCTAATCGTATTAGAGCTGGTTGGATGAAGTGGAGGCTCGTATCTGGAGCGTTGTATGATAGGAAGGTGCCCCTTAGGCTTAAAGGCAAATTCTATAGAGTTGAATTCCGTCCAACCATGTTGTATGGTGCGGAGTGCTGGCCTGCCAAGAACATTCATATTCAAAAATTGAAGGTGGCAAAAATAAGAATATTGTGCTTGATGTGTGGCCTTACAAGGAGGAATAGAGTTAGGAATAAGATTGTTCGGAAGAAGGTGGGAGTGGCTTTGATGGAGGACAAGATATGGAAAGGAAGGCTGAGATGGTTTGGGCATGTGATGAGGAGGGGCGCGGATATCCCAGTTCACAGGTGTGAGAGGTTAGCCTTGGATGGCTTCAGGAGGAGTAGAGGGCGGCCGAAGAAATACTGGATGGGAGTGATTGGACATAACATGGAGCAACTTTATCTTACCAAGGACATTTCCCTAGATAGGAAGGTGTGGAGCTCGCGAATAAGGGTAGAAGGCTAAGGTGAGTACATGGGTTGTAGCAAGTAATTAGGAGAGTCCCTGTTTAGCCGGGGTAGTAATCGTAGGACTGTGTCGATAGGTAGGAGTCGCTAGTCAAGGAAGACTAGGTGGGTGGCTTTGGTCTATGAGTATAGGTTACTACTAGGCAGGTACCCTATTCCAGATTTTGTTTTTCTTATTTCTTATAGCTTATGGCTCTTAGTTCCCCTATCCTGTATTACTCTGAGTTCGATTTTACTATTTCTGATTATTTACTTCTGTTAAGCCACCCATCCTGATTCATGTTTCAGTACAATTTTTTTTATTTATCTTGAGCCGGGGGTCTATCGAAAACAGCCTCTCTACTTCGGGGGTAGCGGTATGGACTGCATATATTTTACCCTTCCCAGACCCCACTGTGTGGAAATACACTGGGCTTATTGTTGTTGGTGTTGTTGTTGATTGGTATGTGTTTACTAATTACGTAATTTTTTTTTAATTGTATTTATATATTCAGAACAGTGTAATTGTTTTTGTCAAGAACATAGTGATAACTTATGAGTTTATTTGAACCTGGATATATAAATACGATACGAAAAAATAAATATAAATGAGTTTATCTGAATTGTAGTTGCATTTGTATTTTATTTTGGCATTTGTATTTTTTGAGTTTAATTATATGTTATATGTCATAGTTGCATTTGTAATTGTATGTTGTGTTGTAGTTGCATTTGTATATTTAATAAATGTAATTGTATTTTATTTTGGCATTTGTATTTTATGAGTTTAATTGTATGTTGTAGTTGCATTTGTGTATTTAATAATTGTAATTGTATTTTATTTTGACATTTGTATATTATGACTTATTTACTCCTTTGACAGAATGAATATTAAGTATTTGTTAATTTATTTGTTAATTTACTCCTTTGACAGAATGTATATAAAAGGGCAGCCCGGTGCACTAAAACTACTGCTATGTGGGGTGTTCGGAGAAGGGCCCCACCACAAGGGTGTATCGTATGCAGCCTTACCTTACATTTCTGCCAGAGGCTGTTTTTGAGGCTTGAACCCAAGACCTCCTGGTCATATGATAGCAACTTTACCAGTTACTCCAAGGCTCCCCTTCTTTGATAGAATGTATATATGTATTTGATTTCAATAAAAATGTGTTTTCATCTATGTTATGAAAGATATATGTATAATTCTACATAAAATACATATCTAAATCCAAAAGAGATGAAAAATACATATAAAGACCTGTAAATACATATGGAGACTTATAAATACATATGCAGATCTAACAAATACATATGCAGAACTGAAAAATACAAATGTCCTACTGAATTTGATTTTTTTAACTAATTTTGTTTAAGAAATTTCAGGTTGTTCCAGCCACAGTGTATGTCTATAAAGTACATGACAAAGAAAGCATTTTATTGCTTGCCTAAAATAAAAACAACATTCTTGTCATGCATTTCGGTTGGACGAGATACCAAGTGTACATGCTTGTGTAATCCTTGATAGCAAGAATTTTAAGAAGATACCATATTGGTCTGATCTATACAAGCTAAAAACAGTATTGAGAACATATGACTTTTTAATTTATCCTTTACTACACAAAGATGACTAGGTAATTCCACATATTATATTGGATGAGGTAGTTCTGCCCCTAAAATACAAGTGCCCCCTGACAACCCTCCAAAGAAAGATTGTGAAAAATCAGAAAGGGATATGTTCAGAAATAAAAACATCAATTCTTGTAGTTCATGTAGATTTACGGGTCACAATAGGTGTTTATGTAGGAAATGTAGTAAATGATACCTTTGTTGATGTATTCAATCAAAAAAAAATCTCAAATTTTTCATTGATAATTATGTGAGTCATACTGTTGAGCTCGTTTACATAATATGTGTCTAATTTTTCATTGACAATTATGTTTCATGTATTTGAATTTCTTAAGTCATAGGTTCCAATTATGATACTGAACTTGCAAGTTTTCTTAGTTCATTATGAATAATGAATGTGATTGATTCTATATGTATTGTATGAATGTGAAAAAATACTGAAAATAAGACCATTTTTGAAGTATTGTAAGTAAATAACAATACATATCTGGGTAAATGTATAATCAGAAAAAAAAAATATAATTACATTACTAATAACTAATACATATAACGACCTATGAATATATATGCAAACCTGTAAAATACATATGCCGAACAGAAAAATACATATGCAAAAACTGGAAAATACAGTTAAAATACATATCCAGACCTGTAATGTCCAATTGAATTTGAGTTTTTTAAATAATCTTTTATAAACTTCAATTATTATAAATGGGATACTAAAAATAAAACTAAAATTGAAACATTCAATTTAATTTGATTTAGCATCAATAATCAAAATATAACTAACAAGTTCTAAAAAACTTTCGACATGCTACCTACAAGTACTATGTAAAACATAATAACTATTCAACGACATCTCTGTAAACCTATAGTTAACTATTATCCAATATAAAATATTAAAAAAAACATCAAACATCTAGAACTACAGTGTCTTCTATTATCCAGATTTCCCTAGCAGGCCTTATTGGTGCTTCGTCATCACTTTGTGCCTTATCTTCCTCTTTTCTCAAACCATAATTCCACAAAAGTGAAGCATACATTGTCCGAATAAGGTTTGTGTCAAAGTCAATATAAGAAATACCTTTACCATAAGTAAGGCACTCAGCATATATTACCATATACAATCCACAATCCCTCTAAAATACACTCTTCAATATTGTTGACCGTGTAACATCCTATATGTGGTGCAAACTTTGGAAGTGCTTTTGCCATGAATATTTGATCATGCGGCACCAAGATACCAAAAAAATGTTGAAATCTATATTACATGTTCTTCTCACAAAAAAATAATACAAAATACATAGTATGCATATATTTCCTATAACATCATGCATATTACGTAACAACAAATACATATATCATTGCATATGCATTTTTAGAATACATCTTTGTTTCAGAATACATAAATAAACTCATATGTATTTTTAAAATACATATCATAGTAATATTGAATAAAAAAATGCAAATGCATATCAAATACATATCTTAACATTGACAAATACAACTCCTGTTCTGATCTCTTAACAATAACAAATACATATCTTAATAGTAACAAAAACCATTACATATCTTTATTATAGCAAATACATATCTTAACAGCAACATATGCAATTTTATATCTTAACAGTAACAAATACAACTCTGTACATATACATATGACTGAACAACACAAAATACATACTACATATCTTAAATAATAAAAAAATACTACAAATACATATGTTACCAACTGAAAAACAAATATAAACATAATCATATGTATATTAAAAATACATATACCTGTATATGACCCATAATCTATAAATATACAAATATATAATACCTCTTTCATTTTTTTTTCTGCAGATTCATATTCAGATGAATTTTGATCAACAAGACTTGGCATTTTAATTAAATCTCCAATTTTGTCTGACTTTCTTTTTTTCATAGATTTTTGTATTGTTTGGGGTTTTGGATATGAAGGTTTTCTCACTCTTTTACATTTCATAATTTCCACAAGCTTCTCTGAATTCTTACAATGCTTTTATCTCACCTCTTTTATGTTCACTTTTCTCTTTGGCTGAATAGGCGTAGAAATCAATTTAAGATCTTCATTCTATGTGTGCTGCCATTAGAGCAGACCTCCACAATTTTTCAACAAAAAAATTCACAAACACCCCCCCCCCCGAAAGAAATGAAAGAATAATATTGAAGAAAAAATATAAATTATATGGAAGAGATAACATGCAATAACTGTAAATATCAATTTACCTTATCTGATAAAGCATAATATTTATCAACAATTGAGAAAAATAGGGGGAAATTGAAAAAAAAAGATATGGTTAGATTGGACAGAAGTGAAATAATGAAGTGAAAATAGAAAAAGGTAAAGTATGTGGATTAAATCACGCCCCTGTGTAGTTAACGGGAAAAAAATGGTATTTTTTCTATAAAATATAATTTTGTAAAAGTGTTGCTTTTTATTGTAATTATAGTCTTAAGTTTGTTGCTTTCTGTAGTTTTTCCTTTTATGGCATGTGACATTGATCCGAGACTGTAACACCTCAATTTTCTAAACCGAAATGCTACACGGTGCTTATGACCCTGAAGGACTACAAGCTAACCCATGACTGATATCTATACCTATATACTGCATAATATAACATAAAAATGTGGAAACATGTACTGAATGGCCATAAGGTTCAACTGAATAAACATCTAATAAAATAGTGTGTGAAAACGGTATAACATTACCAAAACAAATCTGAAATAACTGTCTGACATGCTATAGTCTGGAAAGCCTCTAAACTGTCTGAATAAGGAGTTGATGAGACATGTCCCCAACTAACGCCAACTACTGAAATAAACTGAAAATTGAAGTAGTAATGACATCATCATGTCCTCAAAATATGAGGACTTACTTCTAACTCTGACTGCTGATACTAGAATCTACTGCTGATCTGGAGCTTGTTCCTCTGAACCTATGGTGTAACATAAGAGAAATCACCATAGCACAAATGTGTCAGTATGACTAAATATACTAAGTATACGAGTGAGGTAGGCTAAATGCTAAGGGTTATATGCATGAACAATGCTGACTGATATGAATGTGAGAATACATACATACATGAGAAACTATAACTGAACTGGTGATGATACTGAATACTGAGTCTGAATACTGACATTATGAATTTACAGACACTGAGGTACTGCATAGATGAATGACTATTTTGACAGTTCAAATTATGAAGAACTAGTCTGTTTGACTGTGTCTAACAGTCCTGAAATTGAATACTGAGTATATAAATCACTAATCAGTGAGGAACTGACACTATATTACTAAATACTGAGGGACTAGTGCTATGTTACTGATAAATGAATAATTGTGTATGACAGTTCTGATTATGAAGGACTGGTCTGGTCGACTGTATCTGACAGTTTAATTATAAAGTATTAATTTGATTGACTGTATCAGGAAGCCATGAATATGAGGAACTGAAATGCTTGACTGTATCTGACAGTCATGAAGACGGATACTAGTAATATGAGTTTAGAGAACTGGTAATAATGATAACATGAGTGACCATATCTGATAGTCATGAATATGGTGGAACTAGCTGAGTTTCGTATTGTATTTGAGTTGGTTACATCTGACAGTCCTGATATTCTAAAGAACTATCTGAGTTCTATTACTGAAATAGAGACTGAGACTGAAACTGAGACTGTGAGAGGTAATCATCTAATTGACATGCCCCGGAACTGAACTGGTTGGGGTCCAACCTGTAACCTCAGCTGAAAGGGTGCCAATACCATGACACGGGTAAAGACAACATGTGAGTAACCCTATTCTATTTTTGGGAGCTCATTCTATCTGCCCTACTATCAGGTAAACTCAAAATAGATACATTAGCCCTATGGGTAGGTACATCTCAACCTACGCTGGCTACGTAGTTCTGTAACGCAAGGATTACTTCTAGAAATCTCACCCTATGACTGTGGTAGGTGAGTTCCCATCCTTGGGTTCACTCGGTGCTGAATCCTACTCCCAACTGAAAGACACTGAACTAATTTGCTGAACTGAACTAATTAATTGACCAGAACTGATGTTAGTGGGATTATTTAGCGAAGCTAAACTGAGTTTTACTAGATTCTGATGACTGACATAATGTACTGAGTTCTAAGGACTGATTGACAGTACTGAAGTTATTGAGATTAACTGTGAATACTGAGGTAGCTGAGGTTACTGAGCACTGAGATTACTGAGATTACTGAGATTACTGGGTTTTCCTAAGTCACATGACTAACTGATTTCTATAGATCATGGCTTGAATGAGTGTATTGTGAAAACATGACATGGCTCTAGGCATACAACTATATTTTTTTGGTTACAAGTACCCCCAGGACTTGATGGAAAGAAACTTACACACATGACTGACTTGATCGTAAGAATAACATTCACAATTCATAATACCATAAATAGGGGTTTTCATACTACATATGGTTATCATATTCTTGAACATGGAAGATACTGCACATAACATGTACATACTTGCATGGTTCTAATTTCATGAGAATTCCATAGTACAACAACAATATATGACAATTTGCATGGAATTCATGTTGAATTATAAGGGATAGGGAATGGGCTTGTCTTTTAAGTTCTATTTAGCTAAAATACATGATTTCTAGTCTCTTAGGTATTTTATCAAACACCTTGCATGCACCACTCTGGGCATAGTTTTATTCATGAATTCAACCACCCAACTCACCCAAAGTTCATATATTTCAACTAACATGCCATCCTAGTTTCATACAAACCCATAAAGATTCTATCTTGACATCATTTAGCACATAAACAAGATCAACAATCAAATCAAAACATAAAAAAAATCATGGCATATAGTTTGAAATAGGGTTATTGGACTTCATGGACGAAAGGAGTCCATGAATGAACGCACGTATACCTTAGTTCTTGATTTAGTGAAGATTGACGGAGAGATTCTTGGAATTTGATGGTAGAATTTGCTTGAACTTAAATCCCCCAATTGAAACCTTAATGTGTTATTGAGAGGATTTTGATGAAAAAGAGTATGATTTGGGGAAATAATTCCGTGTTTGGGAGCTTATATAGGGGTGGGAAGATGCCCCAAATACCCCTCTAGATGCATCTTTTAATTTCTGTAAAAAAATTTCGATTTGGGCCCCTGGCGCGATGCGGAGACATCTTGTTGCCACTTGTTTATGACTTGAAAACTTACTGCAACATGATGGAATTATGGAGAGACACTGGAAATTGACAAAAGTCATTTTAGCTTATGGCGCGGTGCGCCACTGACTGAAATGACACTACTGAAACTTTAAATAGCCATAACTTCTTCACCGAGTGTCCATTTTAGGCGAATTTGGTATCGACAGAAAGCTTATTCAATTCTTTAAATTTGTAGGGTATGAATCTTCTAAAATACCAACTAAAAACCAAGTTATTCTCATTCAAAGATGACCTATGTGAAATCACACATGAAAATTTGGTGGATTCAAAAGTTCTTTGCTTGGCTTACTCTAAGTGACTCTTATGAACATGTTTAACACATCATAAGCTCTATTATCACTGGTATACTCATTCTAATTTATGTACTCAAACATGAATCACAGTATATGAGGTTTCATGCGTAGGAACAATGGATCATTTTCTAGCTTAGAAATATATGGGGTATTACAGAGACCATTACAACTAATAGGTCATGGAGGCCCAATCTACCAAGACAAGCCTCTTTCAAAGTCCAAAAATGAACTAAAATCAGGAAAATCAAGATTGTATACAAATATATACAGCAAAGATACATTTTATACAGACATTGGAAGTTGATTTACAGGTTTAAAGAAGTAAAAATAGAAGAAAGAATGCGGTATACAGATTTGTAAGCTGATATACAATATGTATACAGTCAAAAATGTGAAAAAGATAAGTTGATATATAGTTGAAAAAGGATTTATAAAAGGTTCATTAAAATAGGCCCAAAACATTGGCAGATCTGAAATGGGCCAGAATCCCTTTATTTACTTGAATTAATATGATTATTTATTTGTAATTTAATTTAATTAATATAGATGAATCCTGGGGAGCTAATCTATGTTGTAATTATTAATTTTATTTTAGTTATTTAATATTTTTAAAATTAATTCCTCTATTAGGTAAACTTAAACTTATAGAATAACTTAAGAATTTTTTTTATATTCTTTCATAGTTATTAAATAGCCTAAATTCACATTTAAGAAATTGAGTTAACTATTTATCTCGAGTTAGAATTATTTCGAAACTTTGATCCTTAGCTTATTTCATTATTGGAATGGATTAAATGGATAAGTATAAAATAAATTCTATTTATTCAAAAAAAATAATAGGATTTTCAAATAAATTCAAAATTTTCTTTGAATAAATTTTTTTCAAGTAACTTATATAATTTTCAAAATTAGCCATATAAATTTAATCCTTTGGTAACCACATTTTGTGTATTTTTGAAAGTGCCTAACACCTTATTTTGAATTTACTTGAATCCTTACCTAGACTCTAGTTAATTTTAAAAAATTTTCATTCAAAATTACCTTTTTAAATGATTTCTTAATTTTTCTAAAATTAAGTGGCGGCTCTAAATTATTTTTTTCAAATAAAATTAAAAAGACTCTTTTTACACCACGAAGTTACGAAACGATTTTGACTTTTTGAAAATGGATTGTAACAAGAATGGCGACTCTGCTGGGATTCATCTAGGTTCTAACCTTAAGAATTTTATGTGTTTGGATAATGTTTTGTATAAATTGTAACTTTTTCAACTATGTGTTTAAATTTTTGCAATTTTTAACTGTTGCATTCATGACATACTTCTACATTTGATTATCAAATTATTAGGGGTTTCACGGTTGTCACGACCCCTATTGATAACTCCAAATAAAAGTGTTGAAAATAAAATAGTTTATTGACATGTTAGGCGTACAATGACTGTTTGTATTTTAAAACCCAAGTTGTCCACTTGAAAACCTAGTCAAAGCCCACTGTAGATACCTAGGATAGAGCAAAACCAAAATCCTTCTTAGGTATGATCCTAGGATGACTCTATACCTGAGGGGGTACCGAGCCCACTAGAAAACCTACCTTACGTCTATTGACCACGAGTTAATACCAGGTGATCATTCCTTATATGTTAAATTAAAGGATATAATATTGGATCGTATGGACCATTATCCCTTGGATTTGAGGGTTTTATTTATGTAGTTTCTTTTATTGTAATCTAGAGGAGATCTCAATCTAAAAGGTATTCAAAAATTTCAAGAATTTCAAGATCAAAGGAACTCCAAGGAGGTTTAGTTTAGGTTTTCTCCCCTTCCTAGGACTAATATCATTTATTTCCCCTATCCCTCATTTTGTATCCCCATTTGATTTACTCATGAAATGTGTATGATATATTTTTGGGAGCAATAAAGTGTCATACAAACGGCATGTATATCCTTCAAATGCTAGACTTACCTTTGACTTGAAAGGTCCCATTTATGCTTGGATGCATTAAAAATTATTTATGTGTTAAAGTGTTTCATTATTTTATTTTGTCAATATTTTTCTGGTTTGTGTGTTCAAATAACATATGTTTAGCGTTAAAACAAGACTATTTCATTATTCTATTTTGAAGTCTTAGAGCATTATTAGGCATATAAGACTCAAACTTTGAATCCTCTATCCATATATAAAATTCCTTCCAGTTTTACCCGAGTTTTATTCAAAATGTTCTTTAAGTCATCGACCGATTCACATTGACCACGTTGTTCTTCAAAATCGCTTTTAGTCACACATAATTATGGCTAGAGTTCACCAATATTATATTAAGAGTAACACTCCGTTATTGTCCAAAGAACTTTACAAATAAGCCTTGCTGGGAAGTTTAGTTGTGAACACTCGATCTGTTCAAATCACTTAGCTCTTTCAGTTTAAAATTTTGTTGTCCCCATCAAAATTCAAAATTCGTCAAATGGTCAACACTCTAATCATTCAGTCACTTTTTCAAAGTGTTCTATTCTTCGAATTTTGTACTAGTATGTTTTGAATAAAATATATATCATCCGTTTCATTTATTACTTTGGTCAATTATTATGATACATGAACTAATATTTTTTACCTTTTTAAGTATTTTCTTTTATGTTAGAGAGAGGTTGATTGTGTTGATAATCAAACTTGTCCTTTACAAAGACTAAAATCGAAGTAATCGTTGACACCATCAGTTGCGAAGAAGAATGAAGTTTCCTCGAAGGTGCACTCTTGGCATCCTTTTATCTTGCATTTTGAAGTTATTGTTTTATTTTCTTATAATCATACTTTCTTATTTTTCCTTGTAGTAGCACTTCATCACTTTGTTTCCTTGTAATTGAAATTTATGATTTGATTGCCTTATAAATTCACTTTTTAGTTATATGAACTATGTTTGAACTGAATTTCCAAGAATGAAATACTTAGGCGGCCAATGTTGGCTTTGGTCAACCCCTTAGAAAATTTACCTTTTCATCTTACAGTGGATCTACGTTTGATATAATTCCTACCTTAATGGAATATATGAGTACCACACTAGCTCGATCATATTCCACATAAGATTTTCATAAAATCTGGGGCAAATTTATGAGAGGATCTCAACATTTTATCAAGAGGATCTTTTTTAAAGTCTTGTGAAGATGACATTTTGTAATACCCCATATTATACTTAGCTCGGTTCAGCTCCTAGTGCATGTATAAGAGACTTAAAGACTGAAAATTTAGCTAAGTGTTGGGGGCTTAGCCATTTTTAAAACCTCCTAACTTC
>NC_061121.1:59267076-59349951 GCF_002878395.1 Capsicum annuum | reverse complement strand
TTATGATCGTTTGAAGTTGACCCTAAAAATCTATTTTGATAGGCTGAAGTAAAATGAGTATAACTCCTTACTAAGACGTTAGATTTGGATGAAACCAATTGCATTGCAAAAAAGACTCAAATATCTTTATTTTCATAGGTCGCAGATCTCCCAGTTTATTATATTAAGGGAGTTATGATCGTTCAAATTGACCCAAAAATTTGGCTGGCCTCAATAGTTTGTGTGCAAGAAATTTTCCTGCACATTTACTATTCCCAAATATCCCGGCCACCGTTTTATAGTTTCGAACGTGCTCGATTATATCTGAAACCTATCTATTTATGGAAATCTTTATGTCGTTGGAATGCTTATTCAATAACCTTCGCATGGAACCATCGACGGGCAAATTCTGGTATAAATAAAATAAAAAAAATTAATTCCATATAAATAAGACCAATACACGTACCTGAATACGCCCATACACGTACTTGAATACGGGGTGTTACAATTATTAAGTTGACCTTCTGGACTAGACACAATGGTTTTTGATTTAATTATGTTAAGGGGTGTAAGGAGCATGTCTCGGGGAAGTTTTGAATTTTTTGGACGAGAATTGAGGCATATTTGGATTTTGGTTCTAGAACCTCATTGTGATAGTGGTGCGTTATGGTGGGTTTAGTAATGGGCCATTCACTGCATCACGATGTCCTCAAAATGGCATCCCAGTTATGAATTTAATCTTCTGAGGGGCAGTTAGGTCTTTTTCCATCGCCCCAAGTCATAGAAACATGAGATTAAATATCAGTTAGGGTATTATTTGTCCATATTCTCCAATTTTACTATCAAGAACAAACCTAATCATTCCCTCCCCCCCCCCACCCAAGTTCATCTATTCCATCATCTTCTCTTCAAGGAAATCCAAATATTTAAGTTCCCTAATCCAAGAATTTTCAAGAAAACTTTCAAGATCATCTCCAAAGCTTTCAAGGTCAAGGTTTCTCCACCAAATCAAGTCTATTAAGGTATCTGGGGTTATGAACAAGAATAATTTTTCATTCTTGTGCCAAAAACTTATTTTAAAGTTAACACTACATGAATTACAAATTAGGGTTCATACCCAAACTATCTTTTTTTGAGTTTGCGAAGATTGCAAAATGATTTAAGTATTAAAGTGCATGTTTATTCTCATCTATTTATGTTTTTACTTAAAGATTCTCTAATATGATTTGTATATCATAAGTTTGATTTGAATATTGATTAAATATTTTAAATTTATTTTTAAGCATGATATTATGTTGCAAGTTATAATAAAGAAAGTATGAGATTCAAAGGCTTTAAATGCATCAAGGTTACACATTCTCGTGTTTTGATTTATAAGATTCATATTGTGATTTTGATTTCATCATCTTGACTGAAATTATTGAAGTATTCCAAGAAGATTATTGAGCATAAAATATAGTTCAGAAATTCTAAGAATTTAAGCTTATATTATAAGTCCTAAGTACAAGGTTTTGAGATTTCAAGAAGACTATGCTCTTAAGTTCCTTTGGTAAGTTATACCAAGATTTAAAGTAAAGATTGATCTTTTGATCTTAAGATAAGATATGGAATCCATATTTGTTCATCTTGATTATGATTTAAAGAAAGAGATGCATAACTGGTTTTCATCCTGTAAACCCTTATGCTATTTTAAGGTGGATTTCCTAAAATTATTAACATATAAGTAATTGGAAGTAGTATTTAGAACCGAGTTAGGTATGAGTCGAAGGTCACATTCCCCAAAACTATGTTTTAACGTAGCTTTAAGTCTCATTGTGGGTTAAGTATAGTGATCACTTAAGTTAAAGTTCTATTCCAATGGCAAGGGTAAGACAGCTCTCCCCAATGTGGGTAAGATATTGGACTCTATTGTAGCTCACATGGTTTATGTCGTTTATAAGAACCTCCCTAAGAAAGAATAAAAGTAAAGCTTTTAGAACTAAGTATTATGACTCACAAATTCCTTATGCTTTCTTGCTTATGTTCATTATTTTGCAGTCTATGTTTTATTCAAGCCAAGGTGAGTTATTTATACTTAGCATGCATTATTTGAAGGTCTATGTGTATATTGAGTATTGTCTTACTTATGCATTCACCACCATATGCTTAGTACATTCCAGAAGTACTGATTCACATATACGTCTATGTGTTATATGTTTTTATAATGTAGGCTCTAGTGCTTAATTCCAGCAGTGAGATTGACTACGGTCATCTAACTACGGGCATCTACACCTACATCCCACTATTTGGTGAGTCCTCATAGTTTGAGGACCCATTTTATCAGAGATGAAGTATTTTAGTCATTTGATTTATGTTAAGTTCGGGTCTATTAGGGCTTGTCCCAGTGGCTCTTTTGTTAGAAGTAGAGGTTTATTTGACTGTTTTTTGTTTTAGATCCTAAACTGTTTATTTTTACGATTTCCAAGTTTAATACTTTCAATTAAGATATTAATTCAGTTATCTTAAGATTTCATATGGTAAGTTTACCTTTATCATGAGTTTCAAGTTTAGAAGGCTTAAAAGGTTAGCTTGGGACTACTCGTAGTCTTAAGCACCGTGTGACGTCCATAAGGTACTTTTGGAGCATTACAAACTTGATATTAGAGCCTAAGTTTTTAAAGAGTCCTAGGGAGTCAGACAAGCCACATTACATTGAGTCTTGATCATGAATATGAAGCGCGCCATATTTATTAGCAAAAGGCTACAGAACGAGTTAGGAATCATCATTTCTTTCATGATCCATCATGCTTACAGTTGTCTCTATCTGCTTTAACTCATACTTTTATATGATAGAATATGCCTCTTTGCCAAGCCAATGCACATAGAAATGGTGACCAACCATATCTGCCCATCAACCCTCTAAATGAGAACGTGTCTCATGCTAAATTTTGGGCTGCTTTTTAGGCATTGGCCCAATCTATGAATGCCAACATTCAAGGCAACAAACAAGCGGTCTTCCTACTTCAGTACAATGGTAATCTAGTTACATCCAGTATTCGTGACTTTATGAGAATGAATCTTGAATCCACTTGAGTTCTTTAGGTTAAAAGTTAGTGAAGATCCACAACTCTTCATTAATGAGGTGAGAAAGACCACTCAGATTATGTATGTTACTGAGGAGGAGAGAATAGAATTGGCATCCTATAAGCTGAAAGATATTGCTTATGGTTGGGTTGTTATGTGGAAGGAAGGTAGCGGTAAGAATGTAGCTCCTATGAGTTGGTAGATATTTTAGGATGTATTTCTGGACATATTCTTTCCATGTGAGATGAGATAAACTAAAGTTGAGAAGTTTATGAACCTGAGGTAGGGTTCTATGACAGTGAAGGAGTACTGCCTTAAGTTTACTCAGTTATCTAAGTATGCTCCCGAGTTGGTAGCTGACCCTAGATCTAGCATGAGTAAGTTTGTTACTTGAGTATCTAATTCGGTAGTCATGGAGTGTAGGACTGCCATGATTATTAGGGATATGGATAATGCTAGGTTGATGACTCATGCTCAGCAGATTGAGGAAGAAAATTTCAATAGAAAAGAGAAAAGAAATAAGAAGGCTAGAATTGGACAGTTTGAGTAAGGCCAACCAAGGTCTGGAGGGGGAAACCATTCACAGTTTTAGGGTCATTCATCCATGCCAGCACCATCTTCAACTAGTTCCCCTGCACCCAAAACCAAGCAGGAAAAGTGGGACAGGACTTCTATTTCTAGTTCTCAAAATAGTATGGGTGGAAGGCCTAATTATCCGACATATGCAAAGTGTGGCAAAACCTATCCTGACGAGTGTTTGATGGAAAAAGAGGTTACTATTGGTGTGGCAAATTAGGCCACGGAATTAAGAAATGTTCATATAATAAGTAGAGAAGTAGGGATATTCATTCCTAGACTCAAGGCACTAATTCACCAGCTCTATCAGGTCTCCCAGTTCCTCCTCAGTATGAATCATCCAGTTCTGGTGGTTGTTAGTGCCAGAATTGGTTCAATACTTTACCATCTCGATAGGACCACTAGAGTTCACCAGATGTTGTTACTGTTAAGCTTAGTGTCTTTCATCTTGATATATATGTGTTGTTAGACCCAGGATCAAATCTTTCTTATGTGACTCCATTGGTTGTAGTAAATTTTGGGATAGGTCCTGAAAAGCTCTCCAAGCCCTTCTTAGTTTCCACCCTAGTGGGTGAGTCAGTTGTTGCTAAGAGAGTCTATAAAAAGTACCCTATTATTTTTCTACATAATATCATACTAGTAGACCTAATAGAGTTAGAAATAGTAGATTTCAATATTATTCTAGGAATGGATTGGCTCCATTCATACTATGAATTAATAGATTGTTGCTCCCGTGTGGTAAGTTTCAATTTTCTGATGAGGCAGTTTTTGAGTGGGAGGGTAGTTTTGAATCTCCTAAAAGTCATTAATATCTTTTATTAAGGCTAGAAAGTTGATATCGAAAGAGTGCATTTGTCATTTAGTTTGAGTCAAAGATACTAATTCTAAAGCTCCAACAGTTCAGTCAGTCCGTATAGTCGATAAGTTTCCTGAGTTTTTTCCTTAAGATTTGCCAGGGGTACCTCCCGATAGAGAAATAGAATTTGGTATTGATCTTCTCCTTGATACTTACCCCATCTTTATCCCTTTACATCGTATGGCTCCAACCAAGCTTAAAGAGTTAAAAAAGCAGCTTAAAGACCTCTTAGATAAAGGTTCCATAAGGCCAGTGTTTTCTATGGGGTACTCCAGTCTTGTTCAGGCCTAACAAAGATGGCTCTCTCTAAATGTCCATCGACTATCGCCATTTGAACAAAGCACAATCAATAATAAATATCCTCTTCCTAGGATTGATGACTTATTCAACCAGCTTCAGGGTGCAAGTTATTTCTCTAAGATAGACCTCATATCCAGCTATCATCATCTTAGAGTAAGAGAATATTACATTCTAAAGACAGCTTTCAGTACTCGGTATGTTCACTTTGAATTTTTAGTTATGTCCTTTGGACCAATGAATGCCCCAGCAACCTTTATGAACTTGATGAACAGAGTGTACAAGCAGTACTTATACATGTTCATCATAGTCTTCCTTGATGACATCCTTGTCTATACCCATAACGAGAATGATCATGCAGACCATCTCAGAATTGTCTTGCAAACCCTTAGAGATCATCAGTTGATTGCGAAATTCAATAAGTGCAAATTTTGGATAATATCAGTAGCTTTTCTTGGACATCTCATTTTCGGTGATGGAATTAGAGTTGACCCTCAAAATACTAAAGTAGTGAGAAACTATCCCAGATCCATATCTTTATTAGATATCTAAATTTTCTTAGGTTTGGCTGGCTATTATCAATGGTTTATTAAAGGGTTTTCGTCTATTGCATTCCCCATGTACAGATTGACTCAGAAGAAAGTCAAGTTTAATGGTTAGATTCTTGTGAGGAGAGTTTTTAGGAGATTGAAAACTCGACTCACCTCAGCGTCAGTTTTGATGCTACCAAATAGTTAGATGGATTCGTTGTTTATTGTGATGCTTCCAGAGTTGGTTTGGGTTGTATTTTGATTCAGAGGGTAAGGTCATATCCTATTCCTCTAGACATCTTATACCTCATAAAAAGAATTACCCTAACCATGATCTGGAGTTAGCCCTTTTTTATTTTTGCTTTGAAAATTTAGAGACATTATCTTTATGTGGTGCATGTTGATGTGTTCACAAATTACAAAATTTTTCAATATGTGTTCTCATAAAAATATTTAAATCTTCGTCATAGAAGGTGGTTGGAGCTGTTAAAATATTATGACATGAGTATTTTGTATCATCTGGGGAAGGCTAATGTAGTAGCAGATGCCCTCAGCAGATTGTCTATGGGTAGTGTTGCTCATATTGAGAATGAAAAGAAAAAGTTAGTCCAGGAGGTTCATCATCTTGATAGATAAGGTGTTCGATTTGTTTATTCAGTTGAGGGTGGTGTATGGGTTTAAAATAGTTCGTAATCATTTTTGGTTTTCGAAGTAAAGGAGAAGAAAGATAGGGATTCCAATTTGGCTAAGTTGAAGGAGTCCATCAGAGATCAGAAAGTAGAGGTTTTCTCTCAAAGAGGAGATGGTGTGTTGTGATGCTAGGGTATACTATGTGTTCCATGCGTTGATGGTTTGAGACAGCGAGTTTTGGCAGAAGCGCATGGTGCATATTACTCTATGCACCAAAGATCCACTAAGATGTACCGTGATTTGTGGGAAATCTATTAGTGGAGTGGCATAAATAGGGATATTTTAGAGTTTTTAGCTAAGTGTGTTAATTATCTAAAGGTTAAGGTTGAGTACCAAAGGCCTAGTGGCACAATGTAGGAGTTCAGCATTCCCACTTGGAAGTGGGAAGAGGCGTACATGGATTTTGTGATAGGGTTGCCTAGTTTGCATCATCAGCATGATTTGATTTGGGTTATTATAGACAGATTGACCATATCAGCATATTTCTTGCTAGTTCATACTTCTTACTCAGCTGAGGATTATGCCAGGCTTTATATTAGGGAGTTGGATAGGTTGCATGGAGTTTTGTTATCTATTATATCAAATAGAGGTACCCAGCTTACCTCTCACTTTTGGAAAGCTTTTCAGAAGGGTCTTGGTACCCAAGTTCATCTCAGTACAACTTTTCACCCTTAGATGTATGGTCAGGAAGAGAGAACCATTCAGACCTTAAAGGACATGTTGAGAGCATATGTTATTGACCTTAAGGATTGTTGTGATGATCACTTAACATTTATTGAGTTTGCCTACAATAACAGTTATCACTCCAGTATTTAGATTGCTCTATTTGAGGCTCTCTATAGGAGAAGATGTTGATATCCTATTGGTTGGTTTGAGGTAGGTGATACTACTTTGATAGGGCCAAATTCAGTATTTGATGTGATGGAGAATGTTTAGTTAATTAAAGAGAGGCTTAAGAAAGCCCAAAGCTAACAGAAATCCTATGAAGATATGAGGAGAAGAGCTATTGAATCTGAGGTTGGTGATCGGGTCTATTTGAAAATCTCTCCCATAAAGGGAGTGAAGAGATTTTGCAATAAGGGGAAGCTCATTCCCCAATATGTTAGCCCTTACTGAATCTTGAGTCGTTATAGAAAGGTAGCGTATGAGATTGAGTTTCCTACAGATTCTACATAAGTACATCTAGTGTTCTATGTTTCCTTGTTGAAGAAGTATGTTGGTGATCCAGCTGTAGTTTTTCTTTTAGAAAGCACAAATGTTCAGGATACCCTTTCTTATGAAGAAATCTTAGTCGAGATCCTACATCGTCAGATTCACAGACTAAGGAACCAAAAAGTCCCCTTGGTTAAAGTTCTTTGGCGAAATCAGTCCATTAAAGAATCCACTTAGGAAGCAGAAGCAGATATGAGAACCAAGTACCCTCATCTTTTCTCTGCAAATTCAGACTCAGCTTAAGGTAACAGTTTTCCTTAGATTATCTCTTTTCCATTCTCAGTTCCAGCTTTATATAATCATCTTTATGTCTTTTCATTCATTCACGAATCAGTTCACTCATGTAATCTTGTTTTTATTTATGTTAGTTCAGTACGTAATATTAGTTTCTCAATATTCTCAGCTTAATTAGTTCGAGGACAAATGCTCCCAAGAGGGAGATATTATAATACCCCGTATTAGACTTAGCTCGATTCAACTCTCAGTGCATGCATAAGAGACTTAAATCCTGAAAATTTAGTAAAGTGTTGGGGGCTTAGCCATTTTTAAGACCTCCTAACTTTGAGGATTTTTAAGTTGACCTTCTGGACTCTGAGATGATGGTTTTTGAGTTAATTCATGTTGAGGAATATAGGGAGCATGTCTCGGGAAGTTTTGAAATTTTTGGATGAGCATTGAGGCATGTTTGGATTTCTATCATCCTTTAAGAGGATGAATTGGACCATCACTTTATTTGAGATAATATGTTTTTATGTTATGGACCGTCACCTCTTTCAGAGTGCCATATTCTTACATTATAGACTGCCACCCCCTTTAGAGTGACACGTTATTATGTTATGGATTGTCACCTTCTTCAGAATGATGTGTTATTATATGGATCATCACCTTCTTCATAGTGGCATATTATTATGGTATGGATCATCACCTCCTTCAGAGTGGCATGTTATTAAGTTATAGACTTTCACCTCCTTTAGAGTGACACATTATTATATTATGGATTGTCACCTTCTTCAAAGTGATGCATTATTATATGGATCATCACCTCCTTCAGAGTGACATGTTATGATGTTATGGACCGTCACCTCCTTCAGAGTGGCATGTCATTATGTTATAGATTGACACCTCTTTTAGAGTGACACTTTATTATGTTATGGGTTTTCACCTCCTTCAAAGTGATGCATTACCATATGGATCATCACCTCCTTCGAAATGACATGTTATTATGTTATGAACCGTCACTTCCTTTAGAGTGGTATGTTATTATGGTATGGATTGTCACCTCCTTTAGAATGAAACATTATTATGTTATAGATTGTTAACTCCTTCGGAGTGTCCCGTTATTATATGGATCGTCACCTCCTTCAGAGTGACATGTTATTTTGTTATAGATTATCACCTTCTTTAAAGTGGCATGTTATTATGTTATAGACTGACACCTCTTTTAGAGTGACATATTATTATATAGATCATCACCTCCTTCAATGTGATATATTACTATATTATGGATTGTCACCTCCTTCAGTGTGGCATACTAAAACAAGGTTTGCATAATTGCCCTTATGTTGGATTTGCTACTAATAAGTTTAGTGCAGGTGATTAATAGGCACATTGGGCCGTCACCCCATTCAAATGACACATTATATTCAAGATAGGTTATCCTCCTTTCAAGGAGACACGTGGGGTCGTTATCCTATTCAAAGTGACACATTACATTTAAACTAGGTCATCGCCTTTAAATGAGACATATTGGACCGCCACCCCATTCAATGTGGAACAATAACATTTAAGATTGGTCGTCTTCCTTTCAATGACACATGTTAGGCCATCATCCCATTCAAAGTGACACAAAATATTCAATATAGGTCGTCCTCCTTTCAATGAGATACGTTGGGACTTCATTCCATTCAAAGTAGCATAAAATATTCAAGGTAGATCGTTCGCTTTTTATTGGAACATGTGGGTTTGTCTTTCTGCTCAATATGGCATGATATTTTAAAACAGGTTGTGCAAATTGGTTCATCAACTATCTCAGCATAACACATTCAAATAGATTTGTACCGAATTATGTTTATGTCATGCTATATTTACAACTAATTAATTTGTTTGAGATGTCGTTGAGAAAATCCAAGAGAATGAAATTCTCAAATCAAAATCCAGACGTGGACAACTCCAAAAAGAATGCAGCACAACATGAAACTTTTACTTAACGGCAAACTAGAAAATAGTTTGAAAAGAATTTCAAACTCTTTGGATAAGATGAAAGAAAACTTCAACCAACATAAAACCACCCCTCCATCAGAAGGTATATGGATATTTATATTATGTTTTTAGTTTTAGTTTTACCTTCGGTGCATTTCTAAATTCGCACAAAGGTAACTTTCCTCTTTTTTGAAATTTGGGTGACAACACACCTAGAGCATTAGAAAGTATGTCCATGTAGCTCTCTGTTGCTAGTGTAAGGTACCCATGTTCGTAATTGAGAAAATTACAAGCCTCGATTCCATAACTCGATGTATTCATCACTCACCCTGAATCAAAGGTCGTATAAAATAAGAGACTATCTTTTCTACCGATCGAGTCGGACTACTAGCAGTTTGATTTCCTGGGTCTCGAGATATGTAGGATGGTCTCTTTTTTGAAAACTCGACTGCTTACAACCTCCCCTAAATTCTCTTATCCCACAACTTTTTGGTTTCACCAAAATTTGAAAATCGGGATAGCTTGTGAATTCTTTGAAAATCATGCATTATATCAACCGTTATGAACTACAAATAGCCTGAATTCTCATGTAACCTAAGATATAAAGGAAATCTGACTCATGCGAAAATCAAACTCTTTCGAGAAATGAATTTGTGGTCGGACAAAATTAGGAACGTCAAACACTCTTTACCCAAGGTTACTTGCATCCACCCTACTCAAAGGGAGGTGCAATTGTTGACACCTAATTTTTACCCTCTCCATTCAAAATTAGTTTTTGAGTTTCTCCATTTTAAATAATTTTAAAATATATTTTTAAATTATTTTAAAATAAATTTCAAGCCTACTTTTTGAATTTAGGTAAAATTAATATGTTCTATGTTTAATTATACAGGATCATATAATTATTAGTTAAAGAAAGTGTTTTAGAATTAATTTTGAGTAAAAATTTTTATTAGATTGCAAATACTCCACTTTTTCCAAGATCGACTGAAAATAAGAAATTGGTGTCATAATTAGTTTCTTAAGTTTGAAATAAAATAAATGTGCGTTATTAAATATTTGTTTTTAAAATTATTGAATTTGAGAAGCTCATTAAATTAGAACTTAATTTCATCTCAACTTTGTCTAATTGATTCAATTGCGGTCGTTTTATTAATATAAATGGCTATAATTTTAATTGGACTCATTCCCTTTGGTGGTCCATTACCCCAAGCCCAAATTCATACCCAGCTCTTTACCTATCAAAATGGGGCAGGTAGGCCCAACAACAACAACAAACCAGCTGCCCAGCCCACTTCTCTCAACTAACCGACCCGATCCAGACACTAGCCCACTCTAGCCTGGCTCAAACCCGCTTCACCATTATTTCCCCTCTTCTTACCTTTACCCATATATCAATAGCAAACAACGTACAATATCAGCAACTGCATATCAGCAGTAACTCAGCAAAATCGACAACAAGTAACAACCCAGTAAAAGTGACAACAAATAATGACCCACAACTACTGCAAACCCGACCAACCCGCAATAGAAATGGCAAAACCCATCAACCCATGAACCGCACCAGCTCACCCAATCAACCCCTCATCTTCTTTTTTAATTTAAATTCAAATTCATACTGAAATAGTATGATTTTTATCTCAACAAACCATATCCAGTTTTGAATTTTAGTTGTCCCACATTGTTCGATTCTTCTCAATCCATCATATTTTTACCCATATAAATACTCTCTCATTCTCATTATTTAGAGTGGTTGGACACACCCAAAAAGGTTGGGGGTAAAAGGCAAGAACACCTTTGTAAGAGATTTTGTCATTAGTAAGAGTTTTCACAGTTAAAAGGTCCTATAAGACTCCTTAAGCTTGGATTTTAGCAAAGAAAACTCAAAGCTTCCTGGTGGTGGCGAAGTAATTCCTATCAACGCTTGTTGTCCCGGGTTGCGGCCTTAAAAAAGGTAAACATACCTTCTCTGTTCCAATTATTTAGTTATCTCTTCTTCTTTTTCTTCTTTTGAGTAATAATTTTTTGTTAGCATAGTTATAGTGGAATTATTTGCCACAGAAGACCTTGAAGCCCGTAAGATTTTTCTGTAACTGAATGTTAATTATTGCATTGTTCGATTAAGTTGATATTCATGCAGATTCGTGACACCCATTCTCCCAAAGCAAGTCCTCGTGCTTCACTAGCTGTCCGTCGGCCCTATGTAGAACCTAACAAAAAGAAAACAAATGGGGAAATCGTACCTCTAGGGTGTCATAGTCATGCCTATCATACTCTAGGCCATACAGATTTTAATTCAAGTACTATTTCTTCTTTTCTTTCGTGTTGGGGTAGGCTCAGGGATCAAAACCCCTTCCGCCCGTGTACACGGATAATTATTCTTTACTTAATCATGATTAATTAATGTTTATATCCTTTTCTCTTTAAATTAACGTTGTAAATTGCATTAATCTAGTGTGAACATCTTGTGTGGTTAAATTTTTACCATAATCATTTATTGATTACCTCAAAAAACATGAAACATAAGTTAATTTTTTATCTCATATGTCTAACTCGGTTGTGTGAATTTTCTTTTTGTTTCACAAATTATTGTATCTAAAATTTGTGGACCTGAAAATATAAGATTTGAGTTCACTAATTTATATAATAAATAAATGTCATATAACTTGTATCGAATGCATGTGTGAGGTACAAAATAAATTTCTTCGAAAACTATTTCATATAGCAATTTAAAACATTGCCTATTCTAGAAGCTATTAATGATGTAATAAAAATCATATGAGCAACATCATCATTCATACATGGTTAATTTTCTTACTAAGAATACTATTGGAGGAATGAAAACACCATGATAATAAATTAAGTTGAATATATACAAGAAATAAGAATTGATACAGATGTTCAGTACATTCATAACCTAAGGGAGAATAGCTAGTAGATACTCTTGCAAATCATGCACTAAACAGAGGAAACATCATGTATCACATGCATTTGGAGAAATGGAAACTGAATTAAAGTGTATTCCAAATATTAAAAAACTACATATACAACATCTCAAAACAAGGTTGAGAAAAGAAGGCTGATACCGCTATACACATAAAGGTACTTCACAAAACAAAGAAACTTAACTAAAGGATCATCAGAGTGTAAAGCCATAAGTTAGGATTTCTAACTTATGATTTTTGACATATTTTTATCATTTTGAAGTAAAATCAAGTGTTTATAAGAACTTTTTATTTTATCTAAATACTATAAAAGTGTTTAAAAGCTATTTTAACTTTAAAGCACATAAACCAAGTCGATATAAGTAAGCTTCAAGAAATGAGTGTACAGGGTGAATATTCCAGAAAAGTCTCGATAAAAATGAGATATATAGATGGCTTCTACCTTTTAGCCTATCGTTCTTAGCTCTTTTTTTACCTATTGATTTTGAAAAAAACTACACGACATAAGAAACTTAAGTCCTTGAGTATACCATATAATAACAGGTTAAAAAATATGTCACATAATATTTGTAGTAATATTTTAGGGTGGATCAGCCATTGCTCCTAAATACAACTAGAAGAATAAGCTCCCCCTTATCACACTTATTAGCAGTCCTTTAACTTTACTTCTCTCCTACTTTCTCAATTCTCCTTCAATTTTTTTATTTTTTCAAGTACTATACGATTTAAATCGATTTCTCTCACAAAAATGTGTATTTCACAAAATCAGGTAACCACCATAATAAGTTATTGAATATTATCTCTTTCATAAATACATTTATTAATATTTTATATTTTTTGAAAAAGTTATTTTGCATATCCTAATATTCCATATCCACTATTCACTTTACAGTTGTTACTAGTGTGGAGGTTTGCTCTAATTACAGAACACCCACCAAGTGAAAGATTCAATTGAGGTATATCACATAGTAATGGTGTTTTGGATGATATATAATCTTTTTATTTTGTTATAATTGTGAGACCCCATAAAATTTAAACTATTTTATTGTTGACCTTCCCGTGTGCGTAATGTCAATTTCTTACTTGAATTATGTTTAGGGATGTTAAAGGGGTAATTTGGAAAAGTTTTAGAATTTTAGGAAGGGGTTTGAGGCTACTTTGAAACTCTGAGGCATGTGCCTCCGTGATAGTAGTGTGCCACACCACTAGAGCTCTGTGATAGCAGTGTGGCATGGAGGCTAGGCTCCGCGATATTAGCATGCAACGCTACTGTGTTAAAAATGCCTAATTTTTATTATTTTCACTTGGGGTGAGGAGATTTTAGTCTTTTTACCCCTTGTACAACTTATAAACATAAAATAACCCATTTTTCATCAGTTTTAAAAGATCAAACACTGTTCTTCTTCTCTCTAACTCAAAATCCAAGAACATTCAAGGGTTTTACAAGAAATCACTGCTCTGAATTTCAAACATTGATTTCTCTTCGATTTCCTTCGTATTTAAGGCATGTTGCTCATTCCTAACTTCATTTTTTACGTTATGGCATATATTTGATCATTATTCATGTGATTTTGATTCTTAAATTTGAAATTGGGTTGAGGACTTTTGATGGACATTACTTAAATTGCATTTCCTATATTTTAAATTATTTATTTATGATTTAATTCATTGTTATGGGGACTGAATCGGTGCATTATTTTAATGATTGAAATGAGGGACATGGGTTTTCCTAAATTGATTAAATTTTGGCTTCATAATGGTATTAACCTCAACCCGCTTTATAAACTTGGATTTGAATATGTATAATTGCATGATGTAACTTATCTTTTGAACCCATTTCATTGCATTAAAGGATAAATGGAAAATGATGGATTTTGGATGGCCTTGGTGGCTATGGATTGAATTTTAAATGAAACTTGGGAGTCAATTTGGTGATACGGGTTGTTGTGGCATAATTATATTGGCTTACAAGCATATTGGTATGACGATAACAAGTGTTAAATACCTTAATGAATGACTCCTGGATTAATGGTAGGTTATGTACAAATTATTTTAATTTGGGTTTAAAGAGAGTTATGCAGCTCACCGTGAAGGTGTAGATCTCGGGGGGATCGATACTGGAAACCATGTTTGCCGGCGTTAGGGGTCCATGTGACCGTGTGCTTGGTGCACTATATATATATATGTTTAGAGGGATATGACATTGACGTCTTTAGCCTTTCCATAGTTTTTCCTCGGTTTATGCAACTTACATGCACTAGTTCCTTCCAACAGGGGGAGTTGGACCCATATAGCCTATGGTGCCTTTAGGACTTAGCGAGCTATGCAATTTAGTCTAATAGTTTAAATTCTTATGTTCACGACCCTTGTCCCTATCCCAACATCCTATATATATGTGTGTGTGTGTGTGTGCTGCATAAGGTTCATGACTAGATTTTGGTAATTACATTATTTTATCCCTATTTCCTAAGTTACATGCCAATGCTCACCCCATTGACCATCCCCAGGCGCTACATTATTTCATGATGTAGATTTCGAGGATTTTTATATTACTCCTATATAGCATTAGGTGGTTTGGTGTATTCTTAAGTTGATATGAATTGGTGAGCTTCCATACTTCAAAAGTCACCCGTCATTTCACTGGTTCCCTTTATTAACTTAGTACTATTGGTATTCTTTTCCCTTGGTCATAGTTGGGGGCATGTCCTAACTTGGTTGATATTTCTGGCTATAGATTTCATTTGGTTTATCTATATATCTTTTTCTATTTTTGTTGAATTCCACTATTTATTATTGTTGTGCTCTTGAGGTAAGGCTAAGGGGGTAGTCTCCAGCCCACGATAAGGCTAAGGGGGTGGTCTCCATCCCACGATGGCCTTAAGATACTCTTCACAACTAGGCTCAGGTTTGGGTCATTATAAGTTTGGTATTATAGCATGTTCATGGTTGTTGGGTGTGTGTAGTGAACCATACTTACAAGGGGAAGGATACAAAGAATTTAGGAATAGTTCATTTTCATGTGTTCTATTTAGGGCTATAGATTCTAGTGGTTTTGAAACTTCTCGAACTCCTGGGTTACTCCCATTTTAGATCATGCCTCCTCAAAGATCTGACGGTCATAGAAACTCTACCCGAAACTCTGTCCTACCAGAGGAGAATGCAGAGGGAACTTACCCTGTTTATAGAGTGCAGACTTGCTCTAGGGTCCTTGCTCCTCACTATACCACTCTACTTATGGTTCCATCACTCCCTACTAGTCCTCCTTGAACTTTTTGAGTTGGTAATACTTATTCTTAGTCACCTCAAAAAGATATCTCTAATGCAAAGTTCCATTAATCTATTCATATGCTTTCTCAATTGGTGGCATCGTTATCCTATTGAGCTGATCATGTTGGTCCTGTTGTTAGTTCGTCTGAGATTACTCAGGTTGGCTAGTTTATGAGAATAAATCCCCTAACCTTATAGGCTCTAAGGTTGAGGAGGATCCTTAGGGGCTTATTAATAAGATAGATAAAATCTTTATGGTGATACGTACTACTGATTCAGAGGGTAAGAAGTGTTCTACCTATCAGTTAAAAGATGTGGCTTACCGGTGGTATGAGGAGTGGAAATCAATAAGGGGTGACCATATTGAACCAGTAGTGTGGGATGACTTTTCAGGTGCTTTTCTTGATCAATTTTATCCTCAGGAATTCAGGTAATATAATGCCGAAGATCTTATAAACTTGAAGTAGGGTAAGATAGGTGTTAAGGAGTATGGCCTAAAGTTCTATCAATTTCTCATTATGATCCAGAGTTGGTGTCTAATATAAGGTCAAGAATGAGGAAGATTGCTCCTGGTTTGTCCTGTGACTTGGTGTTAGTGTGTAAGGCTGCCATGTTGAATAATGACATGGATATATCTAGGTTGGTGGTTTATATACAACAAGTGAAGGATGAAAAGAAGAAGCATGTAGAGATGGGATAGAGGCAGAACAAGAAGTTTACATATTCAAATCAGGGTGAAAATTAGTAGAATAGTAGGAGAGATGGTAGAAAGTGGACTAAAAAAGAATTAGGGAATTCATATTCATCTTCTAGTGTTCCTTATTCTAAGCCTTCACTTGATTGTTATTTTAAGTCTATCAGTGGTCCTAAGGTACAGGGTGCTCAGTCTCAGGATAGTGGAGCATAGTTACCCTCACCTTACCCTCCTTGTTATTTTTGTGGGAAGCTTCACCATAGATATTATGAGGAGGGGAAAACTCATTGTTATAATTATGGTCAGCTTAGTTATATGCAGGGAGATTTTTGTTCAGCCAGAGTTGTCACTAGAGCTAATAAGGTCCCAATTTCTAGTTCTTTGACTTCGGCACCTAAGGGCTCCACTTCAGGTATTGACGCTAGTCAGAATTATCTCTATTATCTTACTACTCATAAAAAATCTAAGGCTTACCCCGATGTTGTTACTAGTATGTTATAGATCTTCTCTTGTGATAATTATTATTTACTTGACTCGAGTCCTACTATCTTATGTGACCTCTTATGTGAGTATGCACTATGGTTTTGGTCCTAAAAATACCAAGCCTTTTTTTTATGTCTAATTCGATGGGTGATTGTATTATTGCTAGAAAAGTTTATAAGGATTGTGTGGTGTCTATATTTCATAGGGAGACATTAGTGGATTTGATAGAACTTGACATGGTAGATTTTGATGTTATATTAGGGATGGATTGGCTTCATTCATGCTATGTTTCTCCTTATTGTAGGACCTGAAGGGTCAGTTTTCACTTCCCTATTAATCCAGTATTAGAATGGGAATAGATTTCCATAGTCTCCAAAGGGAAGTTTATATCATATCTTAGAGCTTATAGGTTGATTTCCAAAGAGTGTTTGTATCATCTAGTTTGGGTTAAAGCTACTAACTCTAAAAGTCTTTCTTTGAAATTTACTCTTGTGGTTAGTAAATTTCTTAAAGTTTTTCCAGATAATCTTTCTGAAATTCCTCCCAATATAGATTCTGGGATTGATCTTATACTAGATACCTATCCTATTTCCATTCCTCCTTATAGGATGACTCTGGTTGAACTAAAGGAACTTAAGGCGTGGTTGAAAGATCTGCTTAATAAAGGGTTCATTTGTCCTAGTGTTTCCCCATAGGGTGCTCCTGTACTTTTTCTGTGAAATATAGATGGATCTCTTTGGATATGTATAGATTATCGTCAGTTGAACAAGGTTACAGTGAAGAATAAGTGCCCTATTCTTAGAATTGATGACCTTTTTGATAAACTTTAGGGTGCTAGGTGTTTCTTTAAGATTGATCTCCATTCAGGCTATCACTAGTTGGAAATTAGGGAGGTTGATATTTCAAAGACCGCTTTCTGAACCAAATATGGACATTATGATTATTTAGTTATGTTATTTGGGTTGACTAATGCTCCAATTGCTTTCATGGATCTTATAAATTGGGTGTTCAAGTAGTTCTGGATTTGTGTGTTATAGTCTTTATTTATGACATCTTGGTGTACTCTAAGAGTGAGGAGAAATATGCCAACCACCTCTAAATTATGTTGTAGACTATTAAGGACCAGCAATTATATGCAAAATTTTCTAAGTGTGAGTTTTGGCTAAGTGTTGTGGTTTTTCTTGGGTACGTTATTTCTATGAAGGGTTTAAGGTGGATCCACAGAAAGTTGAGGTAGTTAAGAGGTGACCTAGACCCGCGAATCCAACCAACATTAGGAGTTTCTTGGGCTTGTCTAGGTATTATAGTAGGTATGTGGAGAGGTTCTCATCTATTTTGGCTCCATTTATGAATTTAACTCAGAAAAAGGTTAAGTTTTTTTGGTTCGATATTTGTTATGGTAGTTTTGAGAATTTGAAGGATAAGTTGAGACCCGAGGGTGCCGATGGTTTTGTTGTGTATTATGATGTGTCCCGTATGGGACTGGGTTGTTTTTTGATATATCATAGTAAGGTTGTGGCCTATGCTTCCAGGCAGTTTAAGGTTCATGAGGGAAATTACCCGACTCATGATCTAGAGTTGGCAACGATGTTATTTTCTTTAAAAAGCTGGTATCATTATTTGTATGGGGTGCATTTTGACATTTATTCAGATCATAAAAGTATGAAGAATGTGCTAATGCAGAAAGAAATATGAAAAATGTGCTAATGCAGAAAGAAATAAATCTCATGTAGAGGCGGTGGCTTGAGCTACTTAAGGATTATAACATGAGTCTGTAGTACCATCCAGTTAAAGCTAATGTTGTTGGGTATGCTCTTAGTAGTTTATCTATGAGAAGCTTATCTTATATTGATAAGGGGAAAAGAGGATTGGTAAAGTATATTCACAGGCTGGCTAATTTGGGAGTTCATCTTTTGGGCTCTAAGGATGGAGGAGTAATTGTTCAGGAAGTGGTTAAACCATCTCTTGATGCTGAGGTGAAGGAGAAGTAGGTTTTGGGTCCCATACTTGTGCAAATCAAGGATGATGTGGGTCAAAAAAAAGTTATGGCTTTTGAGATTGGGGGAGATGGTATTATGAGATATTAAGGAAAATTGTGCATTCCTGATATTAATGTGTTGTGGGAAAGAATTTTCACTGAGGTTCACGAGTCCCGATATACAGTTCATCCAGGTTCGACCAAAATATACCATGTCTTAAGGGAAATCCATTGGTGGAATAATATAAAGAGGGATGTGGCAAACTTTGTGGCTAAGTGTATGGTTTTTCATCAAGTTAAGGTGGAATATTTGAAGTCTGGTGGCATGTCCCAAGAGATAGCATTTCCCATGTAAAAGTGGGAGATGATTAACATAGATTTCATCATGGGCCTTTCGTGGTCTCGCGATCAGTATGAATTTCTTTGGGTCATTGTAGATAGGATGACTAAGTCTGCTCGCCTCTTTTCTGTGTAGATTAATTACTCAAGAGAGGATTGTGCTTAGTTGTTAATTTAGGAAATAATAAAGTTGCATGAGGCACCAATGTCCATCATTTTAGATTTTTCATCTCACTTCTGGAGTTTGTTTCAAAACAATTTGGGTACTCCATTGAACCTTAGCACCATTTTCCACCCTTAAAAGGATAAACAAGCGAAGTTTACCATTAAGACTTTGGACTATATACTAAGGGCATGTGGGATTGATTTTAAAGGTAGATGGATTGACCATTTACCTTTTTTTGAGTTCGCGTACAATAACAGTTATCATTCTAATATTTAAATCACACATTTTGAGGCTCTTTATGGTAGGAGGCGTAGGTCTCCTATTCGGTGGTTTGAGATAGGTGAGACTAGGTTATTTGGTGCTGACTTTGTTCACCATTTAATAGAGAAGGTGAAGTTGATTAGAAAAAGACTTAAGACTACTCAAAGTCGCCAAAAGTCTTATGCGGATGTGAGGTGAAGGGAATTGGAGTTTGAAGTGAATGATTGGGTGTTGTTGAATGTGTCTCATATGAAAGGAGTCCTTGTTATATTGGTCCATACTAGATTATCAGGAAAATTGGAAAATTTCACTTATAAATTGGACTTTCCAGCATGTTTGGGCACTATTTATCTCATGTTTCATGTGTCCATGCTTAAAAAGTGTATAGGTGACCCTTCTTTGATAGTGCATGTTAAGGAGGTTGGTTTTATGGATTCGTTATCTTATGAGGATGTACCAGTTGAGAGAATTGATAGGCAAGTTCATAAATTAGGGACAAAGGATGTGGCTTCGGTAAAGGTTCTTTGGAGGAACTAAAAGTTGGAAGAAGCTACATATGAAGCTGAAGAAGATATGAGAGCCAAGTACCCGTTTTTGTTCCCCGAGTTGAATAAAAGTGCTTGAGGTATGAGTTTCATTTTCCTCTTGTCACATTTTGAATTTGTTATTTGATTCTGATTTATTCTTGCTATAATCATGCTAAAAGTATCATAACTCATCATTCGGGGATGAATGATCCTAAGAGGGAGACAGTGTAAGACCCCAAAAAATTTCAACTATCATGTTTTTTATCCTCCCGCATGCATAATGTTAATTTTTGAATTGAATTATGTTTAGGGATGTTAAAAGGGTAATTTGTGAAAGTTTTAAAATTTTCAAAGGGGTTTGAGTCCACTTTATAAGCCTGAGGCAGTGTACCTCCGTGATAGTGGTGTATCATACCACTAGAGCTACGTGATAGCAGCATGGCAAAGGCTAGCCTCCACGATATTGGCGTATCACGTTGTTGAGTTAAAAATACCCAAAAAAAATTTCACTTGGGGTGAGGGGTTTTTAGTCTTTTTATCCCTTGTATGACTTATAAACATAAAATAACCCCTTTTTCTTCAGTTTTAAAAGATCAAACATTGTTCTTCTTTACTCTAATTCAAAAACCCAAGAACATTCAAGGGATTTAAAAGAAATCACTGCTCCGGGCTCCAAACTTTAATTTCTCTTCAAATTCCTTTGTATTTCAGGCATGTTGCTCATTCTAACTTGTATTTTTTACATTATGGCATATATTTAATCATTATTCATGTGATTTTGATTATTGGGTTTGAAATTGGGTCACGGGTTTTTTATGGTCAATACTTGAATTGCTTTCCCCTTGTTTTAAATTGTTTATTCATGCTTTAATTCATGGTTATGGGGAGTGAATTGGTGCATTGTTTTAATTATTGGAATGGAGGACATGGGTTTCCCCAAATTGATGGAACTTTGGCTTCATAATGACATTAACTTCAACCCACTTTGTAAACTTTGTTTTGAATTTGGATAATTGCATGATTAACTTATGTTTTAAACTCATTTCATTTCATTTAAGAATGAATAGAAAATAATGCATTTTGGATGGTCTTGGTGGCCATAGGTTGGATTTTAAATGGATCTTGGGAGTCAATTTGGTTATATGGATTAGTGTGGCATAAATATATTAGATTGTAAGCATATTGGTATGACGATACCAAGTGGTAAATGACTTAATGAATGACACCTGGATTAAGGGTTTTTTATATGCAAATTGTATTAATTTGGTCTTAAAGGGAATTGTGTAGCTCACCTTGAAGGTGTAGATCCTGGGGAGATCGTGTCACGACCAAAAATCCAAGGGTCATAATGGCACTTTTCGCGGTGAACCTTGACATGTAAGCCTATCATCCAAACTTAAATACAAGGGGGGGAGACAATAATGACCCCAAGGCTAAGTTCTTAGAACGAAGCCGAACCAAACAATTATAACAAATACGGAAAGAAAACATACTCAATAATACCAAATCCCAAAACCTGGTGTCACAGTCTATGAACATAAATAGTACAATTAGAAGTCAAATACAAATGACATCCAAACAGGATATAACTCTGTCTCTAAAATACAATAAAGACATAGTCTAACAAAGAAAGATAAAAGTAGACTCCGGACGCCTGAAATCAACCACCACCTTGAAAAGCTCCAAATGGTTCCCAAAATCAATCAACGTGAGGCACACCCGAACCTGAATCTGCACTGAAGGGGTATAGTAGGAGTGAGTATGGTCCACTGATACTCCGTAGGTATCATAGGATGACCGATAAAAGTAGAAAATAAAACATACAAAATACACACTAAGGGCACGTCACCTGCAATTAGAAAATATTCCACAATGGTATCCTACACGACATGCACTATCAATTTTATAATATCCATATACAAAACAGTAAAACACCAAAAAGGAATACAAGTATACATTTATACCACATATAAGCAAAGAAAAGAGAACAACATATGCAGGAATATGAAGTACAAGTAAGGGAAGATAGAACAATGGATAAGTAATAAGTTAAAACGAATATACAATCACATCACAAGCATAATAAATTAAATACAATAAGAATGATGATGATGATGTAATGCATGAGGTTGTCATACAACCTCCGAGACTGTCGCACAATCTCCGTATACACCTACGGAGCTAAATCTACAAGACGTAGGACTGATGGGGGGTTCGTCAACCCATATAAAATTCATGTATTAGTATGCTCCCTCTCCCTCCCTCCCCCCCCCAATCCTGGAACATCCCTTGGGGTTTTATAAGATGGCACATTTTTGGTCACAAAAAGGTGTTTCTAATTTTTCTCAGTATTTTCACGGTGGTACCAATGTTTCATCAATGGGTATAAAGATGTAATGCTCATAACCAACCACAATGTGTTTTTTCACAACTAACCACAGTGAGTATTTCCACAACTATCAACAATGAGTATTTTCACAACCAATTAATATACCATCACGTGATACAAATATCCACTCATTATTTTCAACCATCAATGAAATCCAACATGATTCATATACCAATAGAGTATGAATACATCACAACACATAATTGATACCCCAACACATTTTTCCATCAAACAAGATACAACTATCATCATGTATACAAGAGTATCAATATCACATAGGACCCACACGATCAGACATAGCACATAATGTTCCAAGATCGCCATATAAAATCGCATATATTCCCCACACGGGCACAATACAATAATATAGTAATTTTTCATGATTAGTTTCCATACCCTTAACATGTATTTTGTATCAAAAATAACTACCTAGCTCAGTCTAAAAGAAGTTACGTCATAACCTACCTTGAATATTTATAATTGGGACAAAATTCTTCAATCCCCAATCTTACTTATTATGAACAAACCCAGGATCAAATAAACATCAAAATATAAAATCTATCTATCAAAATAAAGCCAACGATATCCATATTACCTAGTTTCAAGTCAGGGTCAAAATGGACCTCTGAAATAGATTTTTGAAAAAGAAAGAAAAAATTAGAACTTTATTTCGAAAAAATGTTCCTCATATTTTTAGGAATCTATGATTGAAAACTCAAGTTAAAATGAGTTGAAACGAGGTTCAAATAAAAAAAACTAATTTAAAATTTATCGAGTAAAATCCCCAAAATCCACTTTATAATCAAGAATTGAAGTTGTTTTGAAGATGAAATCAAGGAAAAATGGATAATTATAAAATTAGAAAGTCACCAAGGGACAAATGTTGAAATTGGGGTTTAAATTCGAGAATTACAACTTTTTGGCCTTACCGGCCAAAATTCCAAAATTCCTTACTTCATTCAAATTTAAAACAAGAATTAGATGATAAAGGTTGAAGAAAATAATTGAAATAGATATTACGAAGCTTACCCAAGCTTAGAAGTGGAGAAAATAGCTCTAAATTGTGAAACCCTAAGTTCCAATTCTCAAAAATAGTGAAAAATAGCAAAAAGCATGCATTTATATACCTAGGCATCACGATCGCAGTACCTAACCTGTCAAGGATATTGCAATTCTAGCACTTCGACTGTAGGCTCAATCACAATCTCTACAAGAGCATCGCGATTGTGGGTGCACCAGTTCGGACTTGGTGCATTCCAAGTCTCCGCAGACCCCTTGGAATTCATTCAAAATCCCGTGGATGCAATCAAACTATGTTACCTTATCAAATTTGATGCTCTAAAATCAATGGAAATATTAAATTTTTTAATAAACATCATTTTCACAAAGTTGACCCCCAAAATCTAAAATCACAACTTTTCAAACCAGGGGTCGAAATGAGATTTAAAAGACATAAAACCACACCAACATATTACTACCCTAAAATCGACATTCTAAGTCTACTGACTTAGTATATTTTGTCATCCATTACATGGATCAAAAGATAACAACTGAAATTAACCACAAGGCTCTCAAAGCCGTCAAAACCCATAATATTACATAAATGGCATCAAAATACATCGAGAAATGTGCCAATCATACCCAAAACCCAAATTACCACAATCAAACCACGGGAAGAAGTAAAATGGTCAAATCACACTAAAAACATATTTCATAAAAATTCTTGCCATTATAGATCAACACTGTAAACCATGTTTGCCGGTGTTGTGGGTCCATATGACCGTGTGCTTGTTGCATGATATATATATATATGGTGAGGGATATAACCTTGTTGTATTTATCCTTTCTGAAGTTTCCTCAGTTCATGCAGCTAACACGTACTAGGCCCTTCTAGTAGGGGGAGCTGGACCCTTATAGCCCATGGGTGACTTTAGGACAGAACGAGCAGCACATTTTAGTCTAATGTCTTAAACTCTCATGTTCATAACCCTTGTCCCTATTCTGACATCCTGTATATATGTATATGAATATATTGTATATGGTCCATGAATGGATTTCATTATTTTATCCCTGTTTTCTGAGTTACATGCCAGAGTTTGCCCCTCTAACTGCTCTCGGATGCTACATAATTTCATGATGTATGTTTTGTTTTCTTACTCCTATGCAGCATTACGTGGTGCGGTGTGTTCGTTGAGCTGTTATGAAGTGGTTAGATTCCATCCTTCAGAAGGCCCTGATATTTCACTGGTTCCCTTTGTTGACTTAGTACTGTGGGATTCTTTTTCTTTGGTCATAGTCAGGGGCATGTTCCGACATTGTTGATATTTCTAGCTTTAAAGGATTTTTTGGACAAGTGTGGGTTGGATGTGTGCTTTGACTCTTAGATTTCATTTGCTTTATCTATCTTTCTTTTGCTATTTTGTTGACTTCTGCTGTTTATTATTATTGTGCTTTTAAGGTAAGGCTAAAGGAGTGGTCTCCGTCCTGTGGTGGGCTTAAGATATCCATCACTGCCATGCTCGAGTTTGGATCATGGAAATAATTCAATCCATAGATAAAAATGCTGACTCTATCAATGCATCGTTAAAAAAATTAGAGTCTATACGAGAGATAAGATCCAAGCATCATAATGATTTTGTGAAATAATGGACTAAATAGAAGCAACGAGCCAAAAAAAGTTGCTACTCATCCATCTCCAAATTTTAAAAGACATATCAAAGTAGTAAAATAGAGGAAAGTCAAAAGACAATGCATCCACTAGAAAAAATTTGAGTGAAAACTTGAAAAAGTATCTGATTTTTAATTTGCACAAGATAAAGTTTTTGAAGTGCAGAGGCATATATCAATTCTTTTTTTAATTATTTTTAATTTTTGTAAATTATACCATAATTGTCATTTTCAGTCATGAATACATTTCATTTTTTATATGTATTCAGTACCAAAAAAGTTATTCCATTTTGAATATATAGTAGCATAATATATTGATATATATATATATATGTGTGTGTGTGTGTGTGTGTGTTTGTATGTATGTATGTGTGTGTGTTTGTGTGCGTGTCATGATCAAAATTACAAAATCGTACGGGAACCTACACAACACTATCTTATATAGCAGAACCATTACCACCCAACCTTTAACCATTAAGGAAAACAATTCTAAGACCTTGAGCATGGAAAATAACAAACCTCTTCATTTTAAATAAAACTTTGTTACAATAAATAGATTGCGGAATTAAATAAACAACTTTTTACAACCTAGTCTATACAGGTACAAGAGCACCAAATACAATAAGAACGGCTCAAGACATAGCCTCTATGTAAGAGTAGAATGATAGGAGCTGCTGAAAAATGATCACCATTGTACAGAAACTTCAATTAATCTGCAATCATGGCTATAGCCCTAAAAAAGAGATATAATTTCTTTACACACAAGATGAATACTCATGAAACTTATATATAGTTTAAAATAATTGCTTTTGGGAATTTTAATATATGACGAACGTGGGGTATTGCATTATATCCCCTTTGGGATCATTTATCCTAAAATAAAGGCTGATATTTAGATGAAAAGAATATAGTTACAATCTTGAAACTGAACTTCTAAAATTAAGCATGTTCAATAACTGGAATCACCTCTTGAGAGAGAACTAACTCATATGATACATATGGAACAAGAACACATGTATAGGAATCATATGGAATAAGGTAGAAATGACATTAAAAGAGTGCAATTCTTGGGGGGAAATCTATTACTCCATCTGATATTGTTGTTAGGAGTGATCAAATACTAATACTAGGTCATCATGTCTGCAAATGAAGGATATGACTAAGCAAAACAGATAAACTATTTAACATGAAACTAATTTCTGAGCTGACTTGAATATTTATAAGGAACCGATTCATGTTGAGAGTTTAGAACTCAATTGGAGAATTCATGATACGTTCGTACATATAGAACTGCGTAGTGATAGCTAATCCGTTAAAATCTCCTAGAGTTACTAAGGATGGAATATGATTTTCCTCCGACTCTTCTTATCATTACTTCTAATCACAATCGAGGGGAAGAATTTTGTATATGATCTGAGTATGGAATTTGAATAAGGAATTGCAACATGGATACAACTCTATAACATGGAACAGAGGCAGGTAGAACAGAAGATAGAATAGGATTACTATTCCTTAGAAAATGCAACTATTACCTTCCATGCTTAAGAACACTTCTCAAATACTCTGACCAACTATACTTTTCCTCTTAAATACTACACTTCATTTGATGCAACTTATAATCTTCACATGGGTATAGATGACTCATCCTACCAAAGTTTAAGTTGAACTACATACTTTCACCATGTTCAAGCCTAACTCAAAGTCAGAAGGTACTACACATGACACAATAGTATTAGTCTAAACCACGGGATTCAATATCCTATGTTTTTTGAGAGATCTCATCCCAAGAATAACACCATTTACCACTTCAACATCCAAAGCTCTAATTAGGAATTCACTAGAGCATAATGTATTCATCCACTTATATACTAACATGACATTCAAGCCTATCGTTATAACCACATATGAACTTCTAAGAAACCAACCCAGTTAGAAAATCTTTCCACATGCTCTAAAAACTCATCAATGTCAATAGCATGAATTATCCCCAAGAAGACACACCTAGAATTCTCAACTAACTATGACATATACCAAAGCTTTGCCTCAATCATCCTTCACACTTATAGCCTTATATAAAACAAGTATACAACAATCTTTCCTAATGAGGAACATTTACTATCTCTCTCTCTTATCTAAACCATTGTTCATCCATTTTTATCACCACTATCTTAGCATAAGGAGGGTCATTAAAGATATAGAATATGAGTACCTAAAGTATTAAATAATACTATACATAACTTTGACACACAATTATGGCATAAAAAATAGAGTATCATAAGCATGGATTCATTAAGGAGATCTAAACTAAGGAAATACATGACATAATTCGAATCTCACAAGTCATTAAGGGTGTACCGTGAATTCTGAAAATAGAGCATACTCTTAAACACAGGTTCATACTTATCCTAAATTACTTAACATAATACTGGAATTCATAGATTCATGGGTGATAACTCGGATTACAAAGTGAAGTTGTTACTTTCTTTACTAGAAGATGAGAAGGAACATGAATATGTATAAAGTGTTAAGCATGAGTCTCGAGCATTGATCTATCACACAAGATATGGATAGGGTGCCATAATGACTAAATTCCAAGGAATATGTTAGAGTAAGAATGGATCACCATCTTATCACAACTCTTATTGACATGGATCACAATCTAATTCACAAGACTTGATTTGATTCTTCACCCTATCATCTCCCCCTTAGATTAAAGCCGATATTCTAATCCTATGGTTTATTTCATATCCTTAAGAGTGAGCCTTAATTTCTTTACTCTAACGGTCTACACTTAAATACTCAAGTCACCCAGATAAACCTGATTTGGAAAAATACAAACTTCATTCTTAGACACTCCTTTCATATATACCACCCTTAACTCTCTTTAGATTCAATAATCATCACATATACATAATTTGCCCTCCTATTCTTAGTTTACTAATATCACACCTCCAAATTCATTTTCCCAAAACCATGAAGATCAAAATCATACCAAAGGACTCAACATCCTCAACCTATAAATCCCAACTTACCTATTAAGAACACCATATATATATATATATATATATATATATATATATATATAACTAGCCTTATTTACACTTAGCAACTCAAGGGTACTATACAAGCACATATGACGCATAATAATCGAAAAAATAATGGAGCCAAATATTACCTTTTGGTACACTCCTACATCATACCTTCACCATCATATTTAGTTGTAAATAAATGAACTTAAATTTTTACATAAACTATTTCAAGCCTGTCAGTTCACTTTTATATTGCTAGCATTGCTAACCCAAGTTATCATTATTTCCACCTTGATGATCATCCACTATTCAAACTTAGTGTTTAGTACTAGACAAAATTAACCACAACCTTACACATTATTCTTGTTTGGCAAAACACAAGAAACACTAGTCCACTAGAACATCAAAATAATAATATTTGATCATAATCTTATGGCCTATCTTATTATAATGCATTAGCATATCCTTTTTTTCACTCATCAGTACTACTTATCAATCTATATATCTAAATTATACTCATAGCTCTACAAGCATCAACCAATTTCCTTTTTACAACCATAAAGGGAAGCCTAGATTAACATTCCTTAACCACCAAAACTTTCATTAATAGCCTATACTTTTCTAACACCATGAAATACCATCAAGAACTCCTCTCCTATTTCAAGCATACTCTAGGTCACCCTAACTACTAACTCTTTCTCTGTATTTCACCATGAAATCTACACCATACTCACTACCCTCTAGTTAACACCCAAAGACATATCACCTCAGCACTAACTCAATAACATGCATAGATCCCTCAATATACTCTTAACCAATCTCTAACCCCAACTTTTTTTGTAACTAAACTTCTAAATCCATACTTCTAACTCTAAGGTTTTTCTACTACTTATGGAACATAACACTCTACATTAAAATATCCCTCAAAGAAATCTCTATTTAATAATCTGGGTACATACTCACTCCTCACATGAGTATTATTTACAATAAAGGGTTAAATGAGGAAAAATAATACAAACCATATCCTATATTAATTGCACAACTCAAATGGATAAGGACATAAGCTTTTGACTTAAAGTACTTAAAACACACCAGCTAGCTCCTTTCAAGCCCTTGTGATTTTTGAAGTGTTTGATAGTTAATATTAGAGTAATATATCGATAGAAATTGAAATTTACTACCAATATTATCTTGAGGATGAGACATAACTGGAGGATTTTGGAGTAACTCACAAATCAACATAAGTTTCTAAGAGGACAACTTTATTGCATGATCTAGAGTATAAAAGAAAAGAAATATTTCTTAAATGCCAATAGCCTTTTGAAGAAAAGTACAAACGTCATTTTACTATTCTGCAAGACTATACTAGATACGGATTCATAGACACCATAGGAATTTTGAACTCTATGCTCTAATACCAAATTTTTAATGCCCCGAGACTACCCCCTAGATGTCACACGGTGCTTAAAACCACAAATGATCCCAAACTAACCCATGATATGGCATAATTTATGAGCAACTAAACAAAATACATAAAACTAGACATAATAAGAGATATCCTTATCTGAACTAGTTCAATACAATATTGTTTAAAAAGATTTACATCGCCAGATGATACAAAAGGAAACCAAAACAAAAAATAAATGCATAAACTCTGACCGACTGTCTATAAAGCCTCTACTAATATTTACTATAGGTACCTAGATATGACCCCCAGCTATCTCTAATCAATACAACTAAATAAAAATTAAATTACTGAATCAACAAGCTAACTAAAGTCCTCGAATAAAGAGAACTTAACACCTGCTGGCCAGAAGCTGTGAACTGCCTGATCATACTATTAGGGTCATAACTGGTACCTACATTATAAAACAATGTAGCCACACAGACATATATGTGGTCAGCACTTCTGAAATGTACTGAGTAAGTGGGGATGAATGCAATAAGTAAAACTAAATCAATGCATAATCTTCAAACATGCATGCTAAGTGTAAATAGGCTCACCAAGAGACTAAAATAAACTAAAAGATAAAAAATAATAAAATATGAATAACAAAGCATAATATGATGGGTGAGTCACTACACTTAGTTTCTAAAATTATCTTTTTTGTAGGAGATTCTAATAACCAAAATAAACCATGTGAGCTAGCATAGAGTTCAACATCTGAGCCACCTTGAGGAGGGTTGTTCTACCCTTTTCTTCGGAATAAAAACTGAACCAAAATTGAGTGATCACAAAACTGAGCCCTTTAGGCATGGGGTACACTCTCTGGCGAGGCCCCTAAAGTTATGGTTGCACATAGTTTTTGGGAAATAGGATGTGCTGAACCCACATTCCCCTCTTGGTGCTAGATACTACTCCCAATATATATATATAATATATATATATATAATTATATATATATATACACACTTTACGGTCATACAAATAAAATTGACCTTAAAATAAGCATATAGGTTTATAGATCTAAAAACCAATCATGTTCATAAATATCTGTCTGAATTTTAAATCATGTCTGAGATCATAAGATCAAAACTAAAATCTAAATCATACTATAGTAATCTGATATAGTAAATCTCAACTTCTTGTAAAGAGAAAAAATCATGATAAATTCATATGCTCTTATTTGTAAACTGACTGAATCATGCTGAAAATCATGTAGATCTATTATCTCATGCCAATTCAAATCAAAATAATAAAATTCATCTTTAAATAACAATCATGTGAGTAAAAACATGAGTAAAAGTAAATTCTTGTGCTAACTGAACTTTAAATCACATGATGGTCTCATAATTTCAAAAACATGAAAATTGGGTATAAACCCTAGTTGAAATCTCATAAATTCAATTGAAAAATAAAAGCTTTTGGGCACAAGGATGAAAGGCTATCCTTGTTCAAACCTGACATTCCTGAACTTGATCAACTTTCTTTAGAGAAGCTTGAATTTGAGCCTAGGAAGTTGAACTTTGGAAAAAACCTTAATTTCTTCTCTTAAGAGTAGAGAGGAGAATAAGCATTGAATAAATTTAAAAGTAATGACTACATAATATTTACAGGGTGATATAAGTCGTGGGGTAGGGTTTTGGTGAGAAAAATACCAAACTACCCCTAAGGAAACTAAAATAAATTGCAGGAATTATCAGTTGATGATGGAAGTTGATAACCCATCAACTAGTTGATTGTTCGTCAACTAGTTGATTGTTTATAAACACAGGACTCCAATATCTAGTTGATTTTGATTTTTATGGGTTAAGGTTGACGACAGCAGTTGACAGCTCATCAACTATTTGATGGCTCGTCAGCTCAAGTCGTCAATCTTTAGCAGACAAACACTCTCTGGTAAAATAAGCATAACTTTCTACTTCGATACTGGATTAAGCTAAAATTTAATGTGTTGGGTAGAAAACTCAAAGATCTTTCATTTGGTGGGTCTTGATCTCCAAAAATCTATACATTCTAAAATTTATACGCATTTAAAAGTTGACCCTTATTGGATCGAATACTAAAACTCAATCTATAGCAAATGTTCTCAACTTGACTTAGTTCTAAGTGCTTTCTATGACCATGATTTTCATTGAAAACACTTTATACACAAGGTGAATGGTCATGAAACTTATTTATGGTTTAAAGTAATTACTTTTGGGTATTTGAACATATGATGAATATGGAGTATTACATTCAACCACATAGAGAAGTAATAAAGGAAACAACTAATTGATATAAAAAGATACTACAATACACTCACGTATACAACTATGCACCCAGGATGATGAAATATATACATAATTGAAGACATACCTTACATCCACACTTTTCTGCAAAGCACAGTCACAAAACTATCAACCTACAAATCATTGGTTAACTTCTTGTATCATTCCATTACAAGTTATTGAAGTAACTCACTTATACTTAATCATATTGATCATCAACTAACCACGTATACAATGATATACAACAAGGCCATCACACTAATGAAATAACAATAATGCACGGCTAAAATAGTGTACATACATTCTAGGATCAACAGGGACCCTTAGTTATTACCTATGGGGGACGAGTGATGACATCTAAGCAATATCTCCTTTTAGATAATGGGGTAGTATTTTTTAAGATATAGTAACCCAACTAAGGTTGAGTTCAAATCCCAAGGGAACACGTGGCTTTGCAGATCTCAATAGTTGAAGTCTATAGGTAAAATAGGAAAAGTAAATAGGGGGACTTGTTTGTAGTAGTCTCAATCAAAGAACAATATTAAATTTGGTTAAAATCAGTTATAGGTGAACACTAGGATTGTATTTCCCTGGCTTCTCAACTCTATAGGTTTATCATGTTATGGTGAACCAACCCAATACCTTGTATGCAAAATCGACAAGTTATGTACCTTCTACAGTCTTTTAGACGAGTAGAAGAATTTTTCCCTATACCTTTTGAGTCTCAAGATGTTGCAATACTAACCCTTATCTTAATCCCAGTTAACTATTACCTTTTGAGTCTCTAGTTATTAGATAAAAGTTAACAGTGATTTATTATATTCCATTGTGCATAATGGATCAACAAATAACTCCCAAATTACTATTGTCATTATCCTTCCCAGTCACTACTCCTCTTTGGAGTAAGTAGCAATATCAAGGCGGGATCCTAAAGTTTGCAACCGCTAAGACAACTATTATACTGAAGATAATGCAATACATGCCATGGGTAGTGATTTAGTTCAACACACGCACTTCCCCTACTTCGTCAATCAGCCAGGGTTGTACAACCCTAGCTATGGGTTTTTAGCCGCTCATACTTGTGAAGAAATCAATAACATACATAATTGAAGGCTTAGATCAAACCACAATGATAAAAATAATAAATACCCAAAATTGTAACTTGATAAATCAACTAAAGTTAATATAATAGAATCCCAAAATTAAAGATGGATCTTGAAATAAAAATATGGTTGTCAGTATCAAAAGTATGTAACTCCTGCTAAAAGTACATAAGGGATATTTATAGTATAAGAGAAAACCCTAAAAACAAAGCCCGAATGAAATAGGAGAAAATAGGATCGGTGACCACCTACTCTCTCTAATTGCGGTATGGAATGGCGCAGGAGGCACCTACGGTCTGGCATAGAACACAAGTATAGATAACAGGTTGTGGATGGATTAATTTCCTGCAAGCCAGCTCTTGGGATTTTGACTTTCTGATATCCGCTTTGTGTATCTGCGATCCGTAGGTCCTACCTGCGGTCTATAGGTCAACTTAAAAGTGTCGAGAGATAGTTTTTCAGCTATTCTTCGTTTCTAGAATATGCTTTTATCACGATCAAGACAAAAAATATCCCAAACATCTATAAGCGCTTCAAAAGTGGCCAAAAACACCTTTTTGTTTTACCATTTTTGCAAACTTATCATCAAAAATATGATTTCATGCAAAACATGCCCAAAATAGATCATATCTAACAAAAAAGCCTCATAAACTTACATATTTTCTTCATTTTAAGCATCAAAAGTGCTATATTTCTATAGCACATCAACACTTTCAACTTAGAATATTTTCATGTCCTCAGGCAACAAAAACACAAGAACAAAAAAATGATGCTTAACTAGGTGAATATAAGCTATTCAAGGCAGTCAGTCATCACATTAAGTTCAAATCATATCACCTCATCCAATCTCACTTTTCAAAACCAATTGTGTATGAACATAAAGTAAAACAGTGTGACACAATGGGATCAAGGTATGGCAATTACATTAGCAACAGAAAACCACTCATATATACAAATTACACTACTCGAAAAAGCAAATAGCTGGCAATATGACTCAAGTGCTCTCCCAATAAAGATGTCCCACTCGCTCATAAAGATCATGCATGTCAATACAGGGATGGTCAAGAGCCACTCATACTCAACAAAGAAGTTCAAATCAGTGCATTTCAAACATCATAGGCTTGCCCTTATTTTCTTTACCTTAACATTCAAATAGTCAAGTTAGGATCACTATAGGACTTTTCTTATCTTGTAATGTAGACTTGGAAGCTAGTATGATACATATAGACATATAAAGTAACTAAGCCTCCTTGAAACTACACCAACTTTTAGGTCTAACTTACTAACCAAGTTCCTTTCTATTCCACCCTTATTTCTCCCTTTTATTCTTTTATGCACGTTCAGGTTGGGTGTGGTCTTTTATTCTTTCTTTTTTGCTTTTTTCACAAAAACTTTTTTTTCTTTTTATTCTTTTTCTCTTTACCACATGCATCTCTACTAACTTTTTCTTACTTTACCCTTCTTCATACCCATTTTACACTACACACCCCTATAATAGCCACCCTCAACTTAGGCTTTTTGCCTATATTGAAGTGCATAATGTACAAGGAGCACGTGGGCCAAAATAGGAAAATTTTAATACAAATGGGAAAGTGAATAGTCCAAAAAATAGGCTTACAAGGCTCAAAATAGAGATCAAGGGATATACTTTACACATGGAAGGTCACTTAGACTAAAATGGACTATAATAAAAAAAATGGCATATAATCCTTCCCTAATCGACTATCCTTCAACCTAGGTAAGACTAACTAGACAAGTTTTGAATTTGACATACAAAGGGAACTAGGTAGTAGCTTACACTCACATAGCATAGAGTGAATATCACCACTACTACCTATCTAGTTCATGCAATTGCCAACAAATGGTTATCATGTCCCTAGTCCTAATGCCATAACAATATACACAAAGTTCACACATATGTACATCAACACAGTTCTAAAGCATAAATATTTAAAGGGGTATCAATAATGAATCAAAACATGACAACTGCCCGAAATACTTAAAAATCTCTTAATTACACCAAACATCGCGAAATAAAACATAATACACCTAAATATGCCAGCTCTACTAGAAACAAAACTCCATGGAAAAGAGGCACAAAAATAAAACCCTAAGAGGACATCGACACATAAGCAACCCCACCTCTAACTAAAAATCATGCATTGTCCCCAATGCATCAAACCAAAATAAGAGAGTTAGAAATATAACAATGGCACTGTAGGTGCAAAAATTCAATGTCAATCACGCAATACAAATACGAAAAACAAAATACCTTGGGTTGCCTCCCAAGAAGCGCCTGATTTACTGTTGCGGCACGACTCAGTTCCCTTGGCTATTTAGACATTGTCAAGGTCTATCTCAGCATAAACTCAAACTTTTTCTAGGTTTCCCATATAGTGTTTCATACGCTGCCTGTTCACTTTAAATGGGACATCACCATCATTCCTTACTTCAATAGCACTATATAAGAACACATTAACTATAGTGAATGGTCCGATCCATCTTGACTTTAGATTGCAAGAAAACAAGCATAGTCTTGAATTATATAGCAAGACCAAATCATTGAGTTTGAACATCCTCTTTTCGATCTTCTTATCAAGGTACAGCTTTAATCTCTCTTTTTATATGGTTGAGTTTTCATAAGTATTGAGTAGAAATTCATCCAACTTATTTACCTTGCTCAGCCTCAAGTTTGCTGCATCATGCCATTTAAAGTAAGTGGCATGTTTTTCTATATACAATATGATATGGATAGGAACCTATAGGAGTCTAATAAGCAGTTTGGTAGGCCCACAATGCATTATCTATCTTTCTAGACCAGTTAATCCTGTTGGCATTCACAGTCTTCGCCAATATAGACTTTATTTCTCTATTGGAGACTTCTCCTTGGCTGCTATTCTGTGGATGGTAAGGTGTTGCCACCTTATGCCTCACACCATATCTATCAAGCAGGGCCTTAAACAATCAATTACATAAGTGAGAACCACCATCACTAATAATTACATGTGGAGTACCAAATCTAGAAAAGATGTTCCTCTTTAGAAAAATAGTGACACTTCTGCCTTCATTGTCTAGAAGTGCAACTGCCTCCACCCATTTGGATACATTGTCGACTGCAACCAAAATGTACCTCATGCCATAGAAGCCCACAAACAAACCCACGAAATTGATTCCCCACATATAAAATAGCTCTAAATCCAAGATGGGTGTCATAGGAAGTTCATGGAGTTGAGAAACATTGACTTGATGCTGACATTGGTCATAGGACTATGCAAACTCATTAGCATTCTTGTAGATTGTAGGCTAATAAAACCCACATTGTAAAATCTTATAGGCAGTCCATGTACCATAATAATGACCTCCAATCGGTGATAAATGATAAGCCTATAGAATGCTCATCATCTCCACCTCTAGTATGCTTCTTTGAATTAATCCATCAGCAAAATTTGAATAGATATGGCTCATCTAAAAAATTTTCTTACCACATGCATAAATCTTTGTCGTTGATGAGACGATAAATCTTTTGGAACAAGATTACTTGCCAAGTAGTTGTCAAAGTCAGCAAACCAGGGGATCAAATCATGAGATGCCACTAACACACGCTCATCTGGAAAATAGTCATCTATCTCAAAATCATCCCCTAGTTTTTGGATCATCTCCTCTTTAAGTCTAAATAAGTGATCTGCAACTTGATTGTCTTACCCTTTTTGGTCCTTAACCTTAAAATCAAACTCTTGTAGCAAGATTACCCAATGAATCAATCGTGGTTTAGCATATTTCTACATCATCAAGTACCTTAATGTTGTATAGTCAGTGTGAACTATCACCTTAGTCCCAATTAAGTAGGACCAAAACTTCTCAAAAGAAAAAACTACCACAAGTAGCTCCTGCTCTATAATAGTATAATTTTTTGTGCGGGGTTTAGAGCTTTGTTAACATAATAGATGGGATGTAAGATCTTATCTTTTTTTGGCCTAGGACAGCACCCCCAAGGCCACTCCGCTCTCATCACGTATCGCTCAAAAGGTGCAGACCAGTTTGGTGACATAATAATAGGCGTCAAAAGTAACCCCTCTTTTAGGCATTTGAAATCCTTGAGACACTCATCATCAAACACAAATTTCACCTCCTTCTGTAAAAGTTTGCATAGGGGGGTTGCAATTTTAGAAAATTCCTTGATGAATATTCTATAAAAATTAGTATGACCCAAAAAGCTTCGTATACCTCTAACTAATACTGGTGGTGGTAATTTATCAATCACTTCTATCTTTTATTTGTCCACCTCAATGCCATGTTTGGATATCTTATTTTCTAGGACTATATCTTATATCACCATAAAGTGACATTTTTCCTAATTTAGCAACAAATTGTACTCTTCATATCTCTATTATACACTGGCCAAATAGGCTAAACAATCATCAAAAGAATCTTCAACCACTGAAAAGTCATCCATGAATACCTCGATCGTATCTTCCACCATATCAAATAATATGGACATCATACATCTCTAAAAAGTGGTTTGTGCATTGCATTGCAAAGTCCAAACGACATTCTCTTGAATGCAAAGGTCCCATTGGGGAAAGTAAAGGTAGTAATTTCTTGGTCTTCGGGAGAAATCATAATTTTTTTTATATCTCGAGTACCCGTCAAGAAAATAGTACCAACCCCTACCTGTGAGTATGTCCAGCATCTGATCTATGAACGACATTTGGAAGTGGTCCTTTTGCATCCACTTGTTTAGCTTTTTATAATCCATGAACACTCTCTATATGATCACTGACCTCATTGGTACTAACTCATTCTTTTCATTTGGAACCACTGTGATTCCTTCTCTATTTGGCATGCATTGAACTGTGTTAACCCACTTGCTACCTACAATAGTGAAAGCCACCCCAGCGTCTAACCACTTGATCATCTTTTTTTACCACTTCTTGTATAGGCAGGTTTAGTCGAGTCTGATGTTCAATACTGGGAATGTTGTCCAACTCAAGCTATATCTTATGTATGCATATACCTGATGGGATCCCCACAATGTTTCTAATGGTCCATGCAATAGCTTTCTTGAACTTTCATAATACTGACATCAAAGCTTCCACCTGTGCTGCTGCTAAGTCTGCTGCAATGATTATTGATAAGGTATTTTTGGCCCCAAAAATGTATATTACAAGTGAGGAGGGGGGACCTTTAATTCTAACACCGGTGGTTTTTTAATCGATGGTCTTGCAGGAAGTGTGGTTCTGTTCTTCAAGTCAAGATCAAGATTCTTAAGGGCATACTTGTAAGATCCTGTCCCATGTAGAGGGCTAGCCATCTCATCATAGTTAGTCATTCCACCAATTTCATAGTTCATGATTACCAAGGCCAATGCTTCTACCCCTAATCATTCCTTAATTGGTATATCAACTGTGATCATGTCATCATCTACTGCATCTATCACTTCCACTACTTTCAAATCATCTATTTGATGTACTATCATACATATATTCAATATAATTTGCTCGTCGTTCCACTTGAAAGTGATCTCTTTCAAGTCTACGTCAATCAAAACTATGCCAGTAGCTAGGAAGGGTCTACCCAATATGATCGGAGAATGGACATCCACTTCAAAATCCAAAATCATAAAATCTATCAAATAGATAAAGGATGCAACTTTTATCTCCACGTCACGCACAATACCCACTGACTCCTTTATAGATGAGTCAGCTATCAGTAGCCTAGAAGATGTAGCCTTAAGTTCTCCTAATCCTAATACCTTGTATATTACCAGTGGCATAACATTATTCCTGCTCCCAAATCACATAGGGCCTGGTTAATCTCATATGGTCCAATAAAACATGGGATGGTCACTGCTCCTAGATCCCCTATCTTTTCAATTAAAGTTTTGTGAAAACTTGAGCTAAATTCATTGAATAAGTTTTAGAGCTCTTCACCAATCCATCCATCATCATAATCACAATCGAAATCATCATTAGTACAACTCAACTTCTTAAACTCTGTCTCAGGTTGCTTGTCATCAACAGCTGACTCCATCTTTGGCTCATTATTAGTGTTCAAATAGTGCTCGTCAGGTGAGGATTCATCACTAGTAACAATAACTATATAATGAACAATCATTGGAGGATTATTCACATTATCACTAAGTTATGCTTCTGACTGTCTCTCAGCCAGAGTGATAGAGATTTGCCCATACTGATGTTCTAACTGCTTAATCACAGTTTTATGTGACTCAAATTTTTAGGCTAATCCAGAAATTTCAGCTTTAACTTCTTTGAGGAAAGTCTTTTGTCTCTCTTGACCCTTCATCAACATTGTTAACATCTCTTATATTCTAGACTCTGCCTTATGTTTGCCAGGTGAAATGTACTTTCTCTCTTATCATGGTAGTTTCGACCTTGATTTCCTTGCACTTGGGCTTAAAAACCCTTCAATTGATGATCTGCATACTTTGCCTCCTCAGATATCCCAAATTCATACACTTTAGAAGGATTTATGGTTGGAAAGTGTATGACCAACTCACTAATTTCTGTTCGTAATAATGAAATATCTTGAGCTACAAATCCTCAGCTACTCTCTGTGCACCGAAAGCTCCAATGGAATAAATATCAAATCTCTCTCAACCTTTCGAGTTTGCCACCCTAGGTTAGTTAATGAGATCTGATCCATAATTACTGAAGCTGTCTCCCATCGTAATCTCATAAAGTTTCCTCCGAAAATAGTGTCTACTATTTCTCTTGAACTGGTATTCAAGGATCTATAGAATATCTCCGATAAGCTTATCTCTGATATTCGGTGGTTGGGTACCATACTAAGCCTCTTCTTGAACTAGAACCATGCCTCATACATAGACTCTGATTTTAGATATCTGATATTATAAATCTCATCCTTGAGTTGTAATACCCTGGATGGAGGAAAGAATATATTCAAGAATTGTCTGTGTAGCACCTTTCATGTAATAATAGACCCTCTTGGTAGTTCCCCAAGCCATAATGATGCTTTCCTAGTAAGAGAGAAAGGGAACAACCTCAGTCTCAGTGCCTCCTGATCTACCCCCGGTATGGTGTATAAAGTACATATCTCCCTAAAATATATTAGGTGCATACTTGTGTCATCTGTCGGTAATCCTACAAACATTTTTTTCAAATACATGAGTTGAATCATAGCACTATAGATATTGAACTTGATATCAGAGGTAAAGCGGGAGGGATAATGGCTCATGTACCATCTGACACATCATATCCCAAATCTTTATCATTGACATACAGCTGAACAAACTGATATGCTGGGAATACTTAAGGTTGGCCTCTATTTTGATTTTTGCTGAGTGTTGCCCGATGGTTTACTATTTTTCTCTACTTTGCTAAATCTGCCTGAGCTACCTTCTTACTAATATGTCTATCAACACCATCCTGAACCTCGTATTCAGGGAGATTGTCCCTCTTTGGTTCTGAAATCCTACTATATGATTATAGGATTTTCTCTATAATTAGTGAGAGTAAGGTATTTCCTATACTCCATGTGTTATTCATACACCGACGTATACCTAATTAAGAACCAAAAAAATACTGCAATGACTTTAATCCATGAATCAACACTGTGCTCCCTGGGAACGGCGCTAATTTCTTGATGATTTCCAAGCAACACCTCTTCTTAGATGATGGTACGGCTGTTGTAAAGATATAATAACCCAACTAATGTTTGTGTCGAATCCCAACGGAATATGTGGCTTCGCAGATCTTAGTGGTTAAAGTCTATGGGCAAAATAGGAAAAGCAAATGGGGGGATTTGTTTGTAGTAGTCTCAAGAAGAACAGTATTAACTTTGGTTAAAATCAGTTATAGGTGAACACTAGGATTGTGTTCCCCCTGGCTTCTCAACTCCATAGATTTATCATGCTAGGGTGAACCAACCCAATACTTTGCATACAGAATCGATAAGTTATATACTTTCTACAATCTTTTGGATGAGTAGAAGGTTTTCACACTTTACCTTTTAAGTCTCAAGATGTCGTATTACTAACCCTTATCTTGATCCCGGTTAACTATTACCTTTTGAGTCTCTAGTTATTAGATGAAAGCTAACGATCATTCACTATATTCCATTATGCACAATGGATCAATAGTTAACTCCCAAATTATTATTGTCATTATCCTTTCCTAGTTACTACTCCTATTGTGGAGTAAGTAGCAATATCTAGGTGGGATCCTAACATTTGCAACCGCTAAGACAACTAGTATATTGAAGATAATGCAGTGCATGCCATGGGTATTGATTCAGTTCAACACTTGCACTTTCCCTACTTTGTCAATCAACTAGGGTTGTACAACCCTAGCAATGGGTTTTTAGCCGCTCATACTTGTGAAGAAATCAATAACATTCATAATTGAAGTCTAAAATCAAACCACAATGATAAGATGAATAAAAACCCAAAACCATAACTTGATAAATCAATTGAAGTTAATATAAGTGAATCCCAAGAAGACGGATCTTGGAATCAAAATATGGTTATGAGTATCAAAGGTGTGTAACTCCTACTAAAAGTACATAAAGGGTATTTATAGTACAAGATAAACCTCTAAAAATAAAGTCTGGATGTAATAGGAGAAAATAGGGTCAGTGGCCACCTTCTCTCTATATGTGTGGTCTGGCAGGGTGCAGGTGGCACTTACGGTCTGGCACAGGGTGCAGGTGCAGACCGAAGGTTGTGGATAGACTAATTCCTGCAAGTTACCTCTAGAGATTTGCTTTGTGTACCTGCGGTCCGTGGGTCAACTTAGTAAGTGTAGGGAGTCAGTTTTTTAGCTCTTCTTCAATTCTTGAACATGCTTTGATCACGATCAAGCCAGAAAACATCCCAAACATCCATAATTTCTTCCAAAGTGGCCAAAAACACCTTTTTTACCATTTTCACGAACTTATCATCCAAAATATGGTAACTTACAAAACATACCCAAAATAAATCATATCTAACAAAAAGGCCTTAGAAACCTGTATATTTTCCTCATTTTAAGCATCGAAAGTGCTATATTTCTATACCACATCAACGAGCTCAATCATGTGGCATATACTGGTATGGTACCTAATTTCAGCATCAATCTATGTCAGTGTGACACCCTATTCCAATATAATTTAACAAGTAAAAACCTCAAAGAGATGCTCAAAATTCTAAAATATCAATAACCAAATCAATATTTTATTCATCAACACTTAAACAGTCAAATTAATCAATTCTCTTAATGTTAACATCATCTCAACCAAATAATTATAAGCATGCACGAAGGTTAGTCATAATCATCTAACTAAAATATAAATATAGAGTCATATCAAGTCTACAACTATGTCTAATAAACCCATTCCTACCCAACCCTCAGAAAATTACTACCAATCGACTCAATCACGCTTAACATAAGCTAACGTATCAAGGTTTATATCTTCAAAACACTAACTCAGCCTTATTTAATCCTCCTTACTCACTATCATTTACCATTATCTTGATTCCAGTATCCTACTTATGGACACTCTATAACACTAATCTTCTCCACCTTTGTTCCATTAACATCAACCCTTACATGACGATTAACACCCATGCATCTAATAATTATCCTTGAATCTACCAGCTTCTCTTTCCACAACCACCATGACTTAATATATTCCACACCACCAACAATCTAAAATATACAAGGTTCTACAACATCTACCTAGTAGATACACCCTTAACATACCCTTTATTTTTAACATAACTCATACCAATTCACCATTTACCGACATGCCTCTAGTTCATGTAAGATTAAAAACTCCTTAACATATAAAGGATTAACACATACTATAAAATTAATGTGTATCACCACAGACATCCAATCTATTACCCTAAGTTCAGTTCATTAGTTATTTCATACAAACTCCATACTCGTAGTTATGACACGAACCTAACCCAAATCTATTATAGTTAAACCATAATCTACCTTATGGATGTGTTCTCTACTACATAAAGTGAATATCCTCTTTCAATGACCTCCTAATAAGAAGTTTTTTAAGGTGCTTATGTAGCTTGGATTGTCATACAATAATGGTCGATCCATTGAGAGTTACATTCATAACTTACTATAAAATTATGTTCATGCAGGGCGACCAAATCCTATGCTCCTTTCATTATGTTATTTCTGGACCGTATAAATATAACGCTCCTAAGATACCCCCTGGATGTCACACGGTGCTTAGGACTACAAATGACCTCAAGCTAACCCATGATATCTATTCAATGTTGAACTCAAGAAAAATAAATTAAATAATGATGAGAAATGGAAGGAAACTTATAAATTGGATTCAAATAAATGAACAATCTTGATAAAATACCACAACTCAATAAAATCTAAATCTATGAGAAACTGAAAGAACATATCATCTAACTAGTCTTGAAAAACCTCTAAATAAAGACTAAAGATCCACTGGGACAAACCCCAGCTGACCCAAACTGAAAGCAAAATAACTAAAGTAGTAGCAATAAACATTTGTAGTTAACCAAAGCTTGGCCCTCGAACTATGAGGATTCACCAACTAGGTGGATATAGAAGTAGTGCTTGAGGTTAGTCGTGTTGCTGGGAATGAGCACCAAAATCTATAATATGAAACAACATAGCCATACAAATATATATGTAGTCATTACTTCTGGAATTATTGAGTATGTGGGGGTGAATGCAATAAGTAAAACTAAAGCTAAATAAACTTACAAATCATGCATGCTAAGTGTAAAAAGACTCACCATTATTATGAATAAGAATGAAAGTTGAAAACTCATACAACATAAATCATAAGACAATATCTGGAAAAAAAAAAATTGTAAGCCATTACACTTAGTTTCTGAAATCTTTTTTTCTATGGGAGATTCTCGTAACCCATATAAACCATGCAAGAAACATGGAGTCCGATGTATAAAACCCCCATCAAAAGTGCCTAATATACATTCCAGGGTATAAGAGATAACTGTGGTAATCACCTAACATGTTTGATTGGACAAGTTGAATAACATATGACATGTTCGTTAGGACAAGCTACATACCCATCTGGACAAGCTGAATAATAACCTACGGTGGCACGTAGTTTCTGAGAAATAGGATACAATAAACCATATTTCCTCTTTATGCTAGATATTACTCCCAAAAATTATACTATTACTCGTACTATATCTGTAAAGTTCACCTTAAAATAAGCATATAAAATAATAAGTCTAAAGACATAATATGCTACTATTTCTATCTCAAATTCTTGATTTCTTATGTTAACTTCATAGTTTGTCTAAAATCTTATGTCAAAACTGAAAATGTTATCATGCAACAATGCTTTTGATTCCCAAACTAATAAACTGAAACTTCTTGTAAACTGAGTACTTAATGCTTAAATTGTAATCTTTTATCAACTCATGAAAACTTTATCTCAAATTGTTAAACCTCAGTGCTTGAGCTCATTTTAGTAGATAAAAGCATGAAAACACATGCAAAATAATATGCAACTCATCATGAAACATTATAAACTCAAGAATAAGTGAAATAGGTATGAACCTAAGTTACAAAACCCTCAAATTCGTGATAAAAACTCAACTTTTGGGCACAAGATTGAAAGATTATCCTTGTTCAAACCCCACATACCTAGACTTAGTGAATTTCTTGAGGAAAACTCGAATTGAAACCTTGCAAGCTTGAATTTTGGTGAACAAACTCTTCTTTGGTATTCTTGAGGGTTTTAGGAGAAGAGAGGTCGTTTAAAATGAGTTATGAGGGTAGGAATTGTGTTACTTAGATTGAAAAATTATTTAATAGGTAAAAGACCAGAAATCCTTCGAAGAAAACTTTAAATTGGCATTTTTGCATCCTTGGGTGTCGCGCCACTCCAAGGGTGTGGCACGCCGTTATCGTGGCATGCTCAGGGCGTGGCATACTCTTATCACAGACCCTCACTGGTTTGGGATCCCAAAATAACCTCAAACGCATTTTGAAAATTATGAATGTTATGGTCCCGTTATCATTCCTTATCATAATTCAACTCAGAAATTTTTGTTAAACATGAAGGAGGTATCAAAATAAAATCATTGAAAATATTAGGGTCGACCAATAAGTGGCTTGCTTTTCAATCAAAGTGATTTCATAACCATGAAGAAAGACTTCACATTTGGTACTCTCTATCCAACCTATCAAAGTTTTTTTTTGGAAAACACTCAAAAAGCACCATCCTGGAGTTTGACCTCTTAATCCCTATCGTTCTAATCCTAGTGTCATTTAGGGTAGTTTTAGAGGAGGCAAACAAAATAAGAGACCACAGTTGGAAGAAGTGTTTTAAAAAAAACTTGGAAAGTTTAGTGCCAAAAAGTAGTTGCAACGGTAGACCTATCGTTGTAGCAATAGTTGGCAGGCCTAACCTAATTGAAAATTTGGCCTATTTCACTTTCGGCAATGAATTTTTCTACCACATAACTTAATTCTAATTGGCCTCTATATGTAGTTTTGATTAATTTACTTTATTAAAATAATTTTTACCATAACGACGGAACAGGTCATTATATATACGTCTTTATTTATTATTAAATCACTACTAAATTTATTTGTATTTGACCACACAAAGTCATTTGTATTTGTATTTGTATTTTTATAAGGCTTATGCTGGTAGTTAGGTTTTATTTGTTTTGTATTAGGTCTGCTGCAATTATAACACCAAGATGTATAATATAAGGATTTATACAAATACAACAAATACAGCATAATTTTTTGTCATGTATATAATAGCTATAATTGTATTTGATACATTTTTTACAAAGTTATTTACATGTATATCAGTTGTTTTTGTATCTGTATTTCACATACATATTCTAAAACATATTAAAAATATAATTGATTATCTAAATTTTATTTGTGCCACATAAATTGAGACCAAAAAATAATATATATTGTTAGTAATATATATAAGTGCAGTAAAGCAGGCACCTCTTCATCGATATGTTTGCTTACTTCATGATTTTACAATATCACACCTAATTAATTGTTACATATCATTTACATATTAAAAATTAATAATATTTAATAAAAAATTAAAATAAATAGTTATGACATGTCTGCTTCAGTTGTTTCAACTGTAATTTTATTATTTCACCCCTGATTAATTATTTAACTCATTTAAGATTTAAAAAAATCAACAATATTTAATAAAAAAAGTTATAATTGATAAAAGAAAATTAACTATTGATGTTTTAAATTAACTTGACATCTTATAAGAGGCACACTTAAAAAAATTTCACAACTATTTTTTATAGTAATTTTGTTATATCACTTCTAATAAGTTATTATGAGAATTTAAGACATGTTTGTTTCGCTACTTCAATCGTGATATTTGATTGACTGTCAAAATTATATGTTTCACTTAAATTAAAACAGATGAAAAGGTATTATAAATCATAATAATTAAAAATTTAAACTATATAATTGACTATCAATGCCACAAAAGTTTGGACAAGGAGAGTATTATAAATCAAAATAGCTAACAGGTTAAAATAGTAAATTAATGCCAATAAAGTATTATATATTACAACAGCTAATAGCTTAAGATATCTAAAAACATATTAAGAATATATTTAATTATTTAAATTTTATTTGTGTCACATAAATTGGGATTAAAAATATATATGGGGTCCGTGCTAGCACAGATTCTTCGATATCTAGTCTAATATATAGAAGAGGCTTAGAAGCAGCTGGCGATCGTCATGCCAGCTTGCCGACAAAGCCTCTTCTTGGTATTTTCATAAATGTTACTATGTGGTTGTTTCATTGTACTTAATTACTATGGGAACGTACTTTTTTAGGACCAAAATGTCAATCTACTTTTAATTATTTTTCATGTACTTTCTAAATCTTATAGGTAATTTTGCAAGGGTCCACTTGCATTTTGCTTCATACATGTGTGGTTGCAGTCTTTTGAAAGTAAATATGTGTCTAACTTGTGGGTCCTATATAACAATTGGCTATTTATTTACTTTGGCGTTGCTCAAGCTATCAACATCTTTATAACTTTCTGCTTCAATAATTTTATTTTCATCTATTTTCATTCTTATTCTGATTTCTACCAAATATATTAGTATTAATTAATTGGTAATTTTACAGTAATTTATTTGCTATCTAATTTTAGTGATAATCATTGGACGAATCTTAATCTTCGCTTTAAAAAATAAATCATTAGTTTAATACTTAGTTTTAACACTTAGGATTAAAGTAATTAGATCTTTAGGAAGTTAGAAAAATGGAAAATACAAAAGGAAAAAAGTTTTCCTTAGAACTTCATTGTAACGCCTCGATTTTTTGAAACCGGAATGCCACATGGTGCTCAGATCCCGAAGGACCACAAGCTAACCCTTTTCTGATATCTGTACCTGAGCACTGCATAATATACTGAAATAAATGCACAAAATTGGTGAAAACTTTCCATAAGGTTCAAATATCTAAAAATACTCAATACTAAAAATAGAATACTAATACATCTGTCCGAAAAGCCTCTAACTATCTGAACTGTGGATTTGATGGGATATGTCCCCAACTAACTCCGTCTACTAAAAATAAACTGAGTCTAATGCCATAATAAAATAAGGATCATCCTCGAATGAAGAGGACTCACTACTAATTCTACTGCTACTGACTGAGTCTGGACTGCTAAGGGTGCTCTATATTTCACGCTTTCGAACCTATGGTATAAGACACCATAGCGTAAGAGAAAAGCATGTGTTAGTACTTTGAATGTACTAATATGCTAGACGAGGTGAGGCTTAATGCAAGGTCTTATGCATGAACATAGCTTAACTGAATAACATGAGAGTATTGAATGAGGACATATGCATGAATGCACAAACTAAAATTAGAATCGCAGAAATACTTACTACGAACTCTAAATACTGGTTTCTGAATACTGACTTATTGATGACTGAGTCTACTAGTACTGATGTTTGAGTTTATAATACTAAGATACAGAATAACTAAGTCTATTGAGATTGATGTCAAATCTTGTTGATACTGATATTGATTTATTATATCTGAGATCAAGCCATATAACGGGTGACCTCTGAGTTTACTGATAATGATGCCTGATACTTGATAAACTAAATCTGAGATCAATCCTATATAATGGGTGACCTCTGAGTCTACTGATAATGAATATGATTGTCTGAATCTCAGATCAAGCCTATATAACGGGTGATCTCTAAGTCTACTAATAATGAATATGATTGTCTAAATCTGAGATCAAGCCTATATAATGGGTGATCTCTAAGTCTACTGATAATGATATGATTTTCTAAATCTAAGATCAAGCCTATATAATGGGTGATCTCTGAGAGGTAGTCAAGCCTAGTCTAACGAGTGAATCCTCAGCTGAATTCTTTTACTGAGACTGAATCTGAAACTGGGATTGTAGGAGGTAGTTATCTAACCAACATTCCTCTTCTAGCTTGTTTAGGGACTAACCTGTAACCCTAGTTGGAAGGGTGTCAGTACCATGGGTAAAGACACTTCTCTCTAAACCTAGGATGTCATGCCTAATATAATGGGTGACACCTAGTCAAAGCCAAGCCTAATATAACAGGTGACTCAGGGGAGGTAGTCAATCCTAATATGACGGGTGACTCCTCAACCTGCGCTGGTTACACAGTTCTGGAGTGCAGGAATTGTTATTAACGACTCTGCCTAAAATAACGGGGAAACCGTCATCCTTGCCCTCGCTCGATGTTGAATCCTACTCCCAATTGAATATATACTGAACTTATTCCTAGACTATTTTAGATTGAGTTAAATCTATAACTGTTCATCTTGCTTGACTGAGCTGATTGAATTTACTTTGTTCTATTATCTGACGGAATGCTATTGAATTCTTATTAGCTTACTGAGTTTCACTGAAGTCTAAATTGAATACTAGATACTACTGAATACTATTGAATCAGAACTGAATACTGAGTTGGATTAGGCTGATACTGAGACTGAATTGAACTATTACCGAGATTACTAAATTTTCTTAAGTTCTGTACTGGCTGAATTATACTGATCATAGCACGACTGAAAATATCTTGAGACTGACTCGGCTCTAGACACGCAGCTAAATTTTTGGGTACAAATACCCCCGAGACTCGATAGCATAAATGAATAAGATAGGACCACACTTGAGTATCATGATAATGGACTTTCATTCACAACACAATCAATATGATATCTCGTCAATCACTTGAATGTCATAAATATGTAAATGTATAGGAAATTCATACTAATACCTCATAGTTGTTCAATAAGGAATACACATGTATAAGAATGCATGCAACTTATCATAATACATTCACTAAGGAATTTGAACAAACGCTTGGCATGCACTAGTTATCACAAAATTGGGGTTTTCATGCTTAACATACTAAATAGGCACTATTATCTTTACTTAACCTTTCTATCAAACATATGGGGAGCATGCTTTGGTTATAACACAGATTCTATACTTAATTATCATGATTACATCAATATCATGCAACTTGAAGAAGGTTTATCATAAACATCATACAACTCATCACCTACTAGAATCTACTCTTGAAATTGGTAGTCTAAATCATGAATTAAAATCCAACAATACAAAATCATGAAATCTAATACACATAAATCATGAAATCTCATAAATATTTAAACCTCAAAATTTTGAAAAGGATTCTTGAGCTTCTTGGGTGGAAGGAATCCAAGAATCAACATCTAACATACCTTAGAAGACACTTTCTTGAAGGTTCTTGAAGAAAATCCTTAGTTTATTCTTGATTTCTTGGCTAGGATTTTTGACTTCTTGAGAGAGAAAATATTTTAATTTGGGGAAAAATTTATGTATAATGAGTATTTTCGTTATTTAGAGTATTAATCCCTTATGTAGACTAGTTTGGGGATTTACAAAATTACCAAATGGTCCTTGAAATTTAAAAATGTAATCTGAGAAAAAAATCTTGATTTTACATGTTGGCGCAATGCGGCATAATCGCGATAGCTTACTGGAAATTAGACAATTTGGAAATTGAGACTTGGCGCGACGCAGTGGAAATCGCGTTGCCACCTTGGTTGCAAACTAAAAAGCTACCACGACGTGGTGGAATCGCAGAGGCTTACTTGATTTTGACAATTGAAATTTTGGCTTGCTCGCGATGCGCTAAAGTACCAGGTGGTACACTGTCTCACTAAAATGGCTCTAACTCTTCACCCGAGTGTTGGATTTGGGTGAATTTGGTATCGATGGAAAGCTTATTCAATTTCCCATGGGATAAAAAGTCAAAATCTTACAAATTTCACATGGAATAAAATATATTCATCTTTGAAGCAAGATCTTTGATGTTCTAGAGACTAATTTGAACTAGGAGAAGGGTGGGGCATTACATTCGCAATATACTTCTTTCATTTTATTTTAGATGGTCTTCTTGCAAAAAGTTTTCCTTAGAACTTCGCAATATACTTGTTCCATTTTATTGTAGATGGTTTTATTACTAAAATTTATTATTTCAATTTAATCATACAATTTATCTGTCACGACCCAAACCAGAGCCTGGCTTGACGGGTATCTCAAGTCCACCGAGGACTGGAGACCAAACCCTTTGGTTGGCCAAACAAAACATAATACAGTTAGCAGTAGATGAATTTTGAACTTATAACATGATAGAATAAATGTAAGCTCAAAGGAGTTTAAGAATATCAACAACAATACCCAATCCACAATAATCCACAAAGCCTATAAACTAAACCAAATGAACAACCAATATAAGTCAAGACATGCCCCCATGATAGCCAAAACTAGACCAAAGAAAAGTATATAACATAAGAAAATCAAATCATTAAATGAGGTCTTCCTAAATATGAAAGCTCACCACTTTAAGTTGAATTACAAGCTATCCAACAATCACCTATCATGGAGCAGGAAAAGCAAAAGTGTGTTCGGTGCCTACATCGCATGGGGATACAGCATTCGGAGATGGTTAGCGTATTAAGTGCTAGAATGTAACTCAAGGATAAGAAAATAAAATAATGTCATGCTCAACAGTTCAAAATCAATCAAATCCAACGCACATAATCCGACACATATACATATATATTTATGTATGTATATATATGTGTGTGTGTATATATATATATATGTATATATACATATATGTATACATATATATACATATATGTATATATATATACATACTGTGAAAGGGAACAGGGCTTAGCATGAAGTAAAACATTAATCTGGATTGTGTAGCTTAGCCGTCATAAAACTACCCACTGGCTATATGGGTCTAGCTGTCTCCCCCTGGTCAAGCCCCAATACGTGTTAGCTGCACATACCGAAGATGTCATAGATGGTCGAGGATTCTTAGTACCCTATGCCATCCATGATACAAGTATATATAGTGTGGCATAAGCACACGGTCATCATGACCAACCCTCGCATCGGCAAATATGAGTTTACAGTGTCAGCCCCTCGGGACCTTCACCTTCACGGCTAGCTACACAACCCCTTTAAGCCTACTTAAAACATTTAACACATAATATATCTATTAATTCAAGGAGCCAATCCTTAAGTCATAATTAAGTGGTATCATCATACCGACTATAGCTTGCATGCAATGTCATTAAGCCAATATTTTGGGGAATACTTGAACCCCGCAGACTTCAATAAATCACTTGGGGATTCCTTGAACCACAAGGTTTTAAAGAAAATCATTCTCTTGGGGTAATCCTTGTACCCCACAAGGTTTTCAAGATTATTATTATCTACTTGGGGGAATCCTTGTACCCCACAAGGTTTTCAAAGTCATCCATAACCATTTTTGCCATTTATACAATGCATTAGTTTTAAACAAATAGTTACAAAACCAATTATGCAAGTAGGTTGGGCTTCTTAATAATTTCAATACCAAAATCCAAATATTTGGGGAATCCTTTTACCCCTAATTACATTGTTCACAAGTTTGGGGAATCCTTGTACCCCTAAATTCATTCACCGTTCCCATGCACCCCAATGAGTGTACAAACCAAAAATTCAATGCATAATAAATCAATAGTAATCATGGGAAAAATATTTAAATAATTTATATCCAAAATACTCAACCCATCATTCAAAACCCAACATCAAAAGCATATGAATAATAAAACAATTTCATGCCATTAAGAAGATACCAACGTAGGGAGAGAGATACATGCCTTAATCACCAAGAAACTTAAAGAAGAAACCATCCTTAGAACCCTAGATGACCACTTCCCTTGAAACCCTAGCCTTGTTTTGAATGGAGGATTTGAGAGAGTGAAGAGAGTATTTGATATGTTAAAATAATGAAACTAACCCTTCTTATAATGTTTTATGTACATTGGGTTTAAATGAGGAAGGAGGTAAATACCAAGATACCCTTAAAGAAAAGCTGAGAAATCCATTGCCCAGTCACTATAGGTGACCTTATGACTCATAGGTGTACTCTACGACTCGTGGCCCTTAGTCGTAGGCTAGATAGTGTTCATACGAACCCACACTGGTTTGGTTATGGGAATCACCATGCAACTTGAATTGTGATCGTAGGACTCGTAGGGTCTAAGTCATAGTCAAGATGGAACCACCAAGGCCCTACACTGGTTACCTTGTGGAAGACACATTACAATTCGTAATGAGTCTATATGACTCCTTGAGTGTAGTCATAATGACATCGAAAGCATTGGCATAGTACACTGGTTGTCCTATAATTTGGACTATATGACTAATAACGATTCCTAATAATTCGTGAGGTAAAATTCATACTCAGAACAGAACACTAGACAAACAGACTAGACAAACTATGATTGGGGTCTCAAGACTTGTATAGAGACCCTACGACTTGTAAGGATAGTTGTAGTCAGGGCAGTAAGCTTAGAACTCAAGATTTTTTAAAGGCCAACACTTGGGGTGTTACATTCTTCCCCCCTTAGGATCATTCATCCTCAAATGATGGGTCAAGGCATCCATTAGCATGATTTAAAACAGATTATAACCATACTTACCTTTAATAAAGATGTTAAGGAAAACACACACGTTAAGCATGATTATTTAGAATGGGGAACAAGAACGGATATTTGAACTTCATGTCCTCCTCAGCTTTCCAAGTAGCTTCTTCAATCTTTTGGTTCCACCATAGAACCGTCATCAAATCCAAATCCTTAGTCCACAACCGATGGACTTGATGATCCACAATCTCAATCGGGACTTCCTCAAAAGATAAGAAATATGAAATACCATTACTCTGAAGAGAAATAATCAAAGATGGATTACTGAAACACTTCTTCAATGTCAAAACATGGAAGACTGGGTGAATAGAACCCAAACTAGAAGGTAATTCCAACTCATAGTCCACACTACCCACTCTCCTCAAAATCAAGTCAAGGTCAATATACCGAGGATTGAGCCTTCCCTTCTTACCAAACTGCATTAATTCCTTCATGGGAGACATACTTAACAACACCCAATTGCCAACTTCAAATTCCAACTCCCTTTGCTTCATGTCCGCATAGGACTTTTGGTGACTTCCAGTAGTCTTAAGCCTTTCCCAAATCACCTTCACCTTTTCCATAGCTTGATAAACCAAATCAGGACTAAATAACCTTGTCTCACAAACTTTGAACCACCCAATAGGAGAAAGACATCTCCTACCATACAAATACTTCAAAGGGGCCAGAGTATAACAGCATATTCCTTTCATAATGAAACCTAACTAGAAATTGAAAGTTCTAGCATAGGCTATGGGATCCTATACTTTGCACCCCTCCAATACTACCCTAACTTTTCTTACTATCGCAAGGGTTTCACCATATCTCCCCTTCTTAACTATCTCACATAACAAAAGTTTGTCTTATTCTTCTATCTTCATCTATGGCCTTAACCTAAGTAGTCACCCCCAAAATTTTCACATCTGAGAACATACACTCCCCTATATATATTTCACCACTACACTTCAATACCTATTATCACACTACCAAAAGGAGGGTCACTATGGAACTAGAGTACAAGCATCAAGGATGGGAGTGTTACTTCTCAATTATAGCACTTATTAGTCATACTACTCAAGGTGAGGCCCATGAAAAAAGATACGAAACCATAGGTATAAAATATTTCATAGAAACCATCCAAATTATAAATAGAGCGTTTCTCCAATGTAAACATAACATAGAATGAGCCCTTCGGCCTAGGCATAATGACAAATATGATCGCATATAATATGGGTCATATAACATAAAGTCGAGATTTATATATTTTCAAGGAATAAGGCAAAGGTTGCCTCTTGAAACTATTGCTTATTAAAACTAAACATAATGTGAGATATGAGTTTATGGATCATGAGCATCATAACTTAGAGATTGAACACTTGGAAACTCAGATTCCAGTGAACCATTATTGCTTCTAGTTCAGGAGTTGGAGCACGGACATATGCGTCTTAAAGAACGCGGACCTTAGGCATAGGCATTACAGAATATGTGTGACATTAGTAGAATGCCCTTTTAACCAAAATAGGGGGAAATTGTTAGAATAGGAGTAGATTTACCAAGACTCTTCTCTGCAACTCATCACCAGTAGAAAAATCTAAGATCAGCCTGAGTTCACTATCTTATTCTTTCGAACATACACTTCACTAAACTTATGAGCAAAATACTCCACTCTAAGAGGTATCAACATGCACATATACTAGGTACACCAGACACTTGCATACATAAAACCTCATCTAATTAGATACTACCTGGGGTCCAACATATTTTTATAAACTTAATGCTCTTATTTACCAAATAACATAACCCTAATTCATTGCTTTAACACTAAACTTCTAGTATAAATCATAATTTCCTACTTTAATATTTTCTAAGTTATCAACCTAACCTCTTCCACACATCCCATCAAACCTACTAATTTACTCTTGAAATTCTCACATCGCTACCCTATAGATAACATTCATTTCACCCCAATTAACATCTAAAGTTTAAATTTGGTGTCTAGAAATAAATCATGCACCACTAATGAAGTACCCCGCATAATATCCTAGCCCACCCAATAATAAGGTCACCCTAAATTTCTTATCCAACTATCGATAGCCTATACACATATGAAAGGCCCATCTCTGTTTCAAGAAAAACACAAGAGCATTGAAATACCTAAGATCTTGGCCTTGCAAAAAAATTTAGGTTTTGGATATTCTGTCCCTGATAAGACTCAAGGTACTAGACGTACCCACTTGATATGACTTAGTGATCCCTCTCATATACTAGGATGTAAGGTGGGGGTTACACACTGTCCTAGATATGACTTAAGTTCCTCATGGTTATATCTTTGGGTACGAGTCACACTATGGCAAGTCATATAGAGTCATAGGTGTCGGCTTGATAAGGTTGTCTTGGGTATAAGTTAGGGTAAAGTTTGGGGTACCATTCGTACCCTTGGGTACTAGTCTTTAATGTATGGTTGTATTCTAAATAGTTTAGGGTTCCTTTGTGAGGCCTAGGGTATGAGTTAGAGTACCACTCATACACTAGGGTATAGTTTAGTGAGGGAGTCATACCCTCCTGCGTGGTGATTTCCAGCTTTTAAGTTGAGGGCTTTTTAAACATTTCCCACCCAAAAACATTAGATTCCCTCACTATATAAGTCATATTATCCTCTCATAATAGTCATTTGGTGGATCAAACATACCAAATACACTCTCTAAACTTCTTCCACAAGATTGGAGGCTAGGGTTTGAAGAGGGTTCACCTAGAGGTAAGAGAAGTGTCAAGTTCTTTAGTGAATCATCTTTTATAAGGCATGTACCTCTTCCCTCATTGTTAGTTCAAAATATCATGTGATTTGAACAATGATTTTGACTTACAAATGATGGTTTTAAAATCAAATGGTGTGGGTTTTAAAGTAGATTGTCGGTAATGTTTATTCTTGCTTTAACTCATGTTTACATATGTTTTTGGTAAAGGTTTGAACATGTAAGTTCTTGTTGATTTTGATTTCATAAATGGGTCATGACTAAATTTGATGATTTATACTTTTTTTGGTCTTGATAAAAGCATGCCCTCAAGGAGTTTGTGAAAATGTCTAAGAGAATTGACTAGTCACATGTTAATGGTGTATTGAACTATGGTATTGGTCTAGTGAGTATGAATGAGATAATATATTGTTATAATGAATAGGAATGCTTGGTGAATGGTTGGTAAAGGCCTTATTTACCATATAATGAGTTAATGGATGTCTTTGGTAGTTGGTTTCTTAAATGGGTTATAGTCCCTAAACATGAACTTGAATTGTGTTTAAACTAAAAGGTGAGAGTAAGAAAGTTAATGAGGAATTATTGGTTTGCAAAGGTCTTGATAACCATAAATGAACTTGTATTATGGTGTAAAAAAAGGCATTGTCCTATTAAATGAATAGTGGTTAAATGGATTGGTAAAGATCATATAGTTGTCTATGGTGTTGAAATGTAGCCTTGGTGTCTTGAATTACCCAAATGGGTTTGAGTCCTTATGTGTTGAATTGAATGGACATTAATATATGGTTAAATAGGTTCATCGATCGATTACTCTGAGTTGAAATAAGTTCTCATCAACTTAATGTTAAGATTAATAGTACCTAAATTGATTTAGGTGGAACTAGGGATGTATGAATGACCTCACAGGGTCAACAACAACTTTAATTAAGTCATTGCATTTACATGTGTTGGTATTATGTTCATCCCGACCTGAGTCGTCTATCGATCACTCTGAGTTGAAATGAGTTCTCATTAACTTAATGTTCATATTAATAGTACCTAAATTGATTTAAGTGGAACTAGGGATGAATGAATAATCTCACAGGGTCAACAACAATTTCAATTGAGTTGTTATATTTGTATGGTTTTGGTATTGCATTCATCCAGACCCGAGTCGTCGATCAATCACTCTGAGTTGAAATGGGTTCTCATTAACTTAATATTTTAAAAACTATATCTTTTGAAATTTAAAAAATTAATTAAGATCAACTCGGACCAAATTAATAATTTTAAAACTTGTCATTATTTTCCAAAATCACAAATCAACCCATACAAATCATCCATTTATGAGAAAAACTTTTCCTTATTTCAAAAACTACTCAACATATTGCTCAACCCTTCAAAATTGATCGATTTTCTTCCCATTTTCGACCACATAGTTGTTATTTTTTACTTAATTCTCGCTTATATCCATCATTTTCTCTGTCTTCACAGGTAACAGAGTTTGAGAAGAGTTGTACATTTGTTCTTTATTCTAAACATGAGGGATTTTTAGTTAATGATGAAAAAAAGACTTTTAGTTGTATTATCTTCGAGAATGGGTTAACAATTTTGTGTTTAGATGCTAAAAAGGTATGAAGCACCCAATAAAACCCTAGTTTTTGTCTCAATGTTTTATTGACTATCGTGGTATTATTGGATGGTGTTTGTGGTATTATTGGTGATTGTTTGTGGTTGTTGGTGGTAGTTTTGGTATTTATATTTTTGGTGGTGGTGTCGATGGTCTTGGTATTGGTATTGATGGCATTGGTGGTGTTCTTGGTGGCATTGGTTGTAGTGGTGGTGGTCCATCTGTTGCAATGGGTGGAAGATCTGTTGGGAGATATTAAATAGGTCTTCAAATAGATTCCTCATTTGTTCCAACTGATGGGTTATCCGTTAGAGTATTTTTTTGTAATGTGGCATAGAATATTTATTAAAATTTTTCTTACCTTTTTTAAAAATTATGCAGACATCAAATGCAATGTATTTTTTGTTTTCCTATTGTTCGTAGTTAAAAGATGTCTCCCAAAAGAAAAGAAACTGAAAGTGGAGAAAAAGGATCAACTTATGATCACCAAACAAAAAAGGCTAGAGTACAGATAGATTCGGAGGAACTTCCATCTCAGTCAAGGAAAAATGAAGCTGGGGAAAGTAATAACTCCTTCTCACCAATGAGGCGTGATATAATATCAAAATCCAAGAATGATTTTGTCTAAATCATTAGTATTAACAAGTTTTGTGTTGCGATGCTGATGAATAGCCCTAATGCAGTATTTGGTGATCTTGTACTTAAATTCCATTTTGAAAAACCTTTTGACGAACTTAAGTGTAGTGCCCCGAGTCTAGTACCCAGAACGCTACACGATGCCCATGACCTCGAAGGACCACAAGATAACCCATAACTGATATCTGTAACTGAGCTCTGTATGATATACTGTATAAATATAGAAAATAAGCTATAAGGCCATAAGGTTCAAAATTGTAACATGTCTGATAAAACAATATCTGAACGGGGTATAGAGATACCCAAAACTGAAATAAACCGTCTGAACATACTGTAGTCTAAAAGCCTCTAAACTATCTGAAAACTATAGAGTTGATGGGACATGTCCCCAACTAACTCTGAACTACTGAAATAAACTAAGTACTGAAGAAATAAAATAATCAAATAATAACATCCTCGAATAATGAGGACTCACTGCTGACTCTGACTGTTGAAACTAGAATGTTACTGATGCTCTGGAGCTTGTGCTTCTGAAGAGATTCTTGAGCCTTGCCCTTGAATTTTGAAACTAGGGTTTCCTTGCTTTTGAGAGAGAATGATGAAATTTGAGGCAACTTAAGTAAAGAATAAGATATTTAAGTCATTTAGGGATTAATTTCGTGTTTGGGGCTGACCTGTCTTGTGGGAAAATGACCTATTTACCCTTAAAGACACGGCCATTTAATGAATGAAAATTGGGCATTGACGCTATAAGAAATGGGCACGTCAATGGCATCGATGCAATACCCAACGCGTTGCACCATGATCGCACCAAGCCTCAGTACTTTTGGCTCTGGCAACCAACAACAATGTTAACCAATGCGATTGGCGACATGGCGTGCCAAGATTATATTGGTCCACTATTTTGGGACTCCGAACATGGTTTAAACGAGTTTTGAAAAATTCAAAACTTGTCCAGGAATACTTATTGACCTTCTTGATCATGAATTCATCAAAATATAGAACATTTAAGAATATTAAGGTCGCAAAATGAGATTGCAAACTTATGAAGGCTAAAATAAACTCAGTGTGGATATTTAGCTAGTATTTTCTAAGTTTGGGACCCCCCCCCCTTAACAAGTATAAATGGACTGAATTAAGCTTAGGATTTTACGGGGTCTTACAATATCTCCCCCTTGAGAACATTCGTCCTCGTATGAGACAGACTGAAATGGGAGAAATGATAAACTGAAGTATATACAGAACATGAACAACTGAAATATGAGTACATAACTGACATTTCTAATTTACTGAGATTTATTTTGAGCATGCATATCTGATGTATGATTTCATGACTGAGCTGATACATGAATGCATAACTAAGACTTCTGATAACTAAGTTTCTTATCATGAGAATACATATTTGATGAATGAATAATTGACTCATAAATACATAACTGAGAGTACTGATAAGCTGATCACACATATCTGATGCGTGAATATATGACTGAACTAACTTATAAACATGCGACTGAACATGTAATGGTAAAGATACCAAGTTTTTAATGAAAACTGAGCATGGAACTAAATATCAAGTTTGTAACTGAAATTTAAACATGAGACTGAATAAGCTTAAGGAAGCAATTACCTTGGGCTGAGCCTAAATTTGCAGAGAAGAGGTGAGGATACTTGGTTTGCATATTTGCTTCTGCTTCTCAAGTGGCTCACTTAACGGATTGATTTCACCAACGAACTTTGACTAGAGGGACCTCTTGTTCCTCAGTTTGCGAATCTAGTAGTCAAGGATTTCTACTGGAATCTCTTCGAAAGATAGGTTGTTCTGAATGTCTATGCGAAAGATAGGTTGTTCTGAATGTCTATGCCCTCTATAGGGACTACAAATATTGGGTCACCTATGCACTTTCTTAAGAAAGAAGACATGGAACACTGGATGAACTAAGGAAAGATCTGAAGGCAATTCGAGCTCATAAGCTACTTTGCCAAAGTAACTGAGAATTTTGAAGGGACCAACACATCAGGGACTGAGTTTTCCCTTCTTGCCGAATCTCTTCACTCCCTTCATGGGAGAGATCTTTGAATAAACATAATCACTAATCTTGAACTCAAGATCTTTTCTGAACATACATGAACGAAAACATGAGAACATGATTGAGTCTGTAACATATGTCATGGACTGAGCATCATGAGCTAAATTGAGCTATTGAGTACATGGCTTATAACTGAGATTGGAGATAGAGGGCCAACCTATGGGTACCCACTACTCCAAACTGGATTCATTATCTGAAGAGTAAAATAGAGTGTCTAGGCAATGGAATTTCAAGAGTTATAGTGTATCTCCGACTTAGGACACTATGTCCCTTGAAGAATGCTAACGTGATTGAGATATTGAGGAAAACTGAGGCAATGCATAAGGCAAATACAAACTGAACCATGACTGTATATCTGGGATCTGAGACTGAGATATAAACATTGATTGAGATGCACATGTAACTACATGATTAGCCCATCTTAGAATGGTCACATTCATGAGACTTCGGATAGTGTGACTAGATGGATAAAATGGAAAAATATATGAACTTGTCTATCTGGCTGTTGGACTAAGGTACTGGCTGTTCAGACTATTTCCTATTTACTAACTTATCTGATCTGCTAACTAATCGATGGATGAGTAACTATTGGCTATATGTTATGGTCGGGTAATCCTAAAAGTGAACTGAGTTTTTAATCTGGATGGACTATGACTGGGGAATAGAATGTAGCTATGATGGTAATTGAAACTGTAATCGCAACTAAGACTATAACTGGGACTGAATGTTGGTTTCTAATAACTGAGGTTTAGACAGGTACTGAAGTACTGAATTTTGTTGGCTAAGTAACTGATAACTGAAAGCCATGGTTTTGTAGGACTACCTGAGTCCTTTACTGAATATAGATTACTGAACTGATGCGGTAACTGAGGCTTAGGGATAAAACATCAACACTAATGATTCACTAAGGGATCTTAATTAAAGGTATTCATGACATAAATATGAGTTCAATTGATCAAAAGGAGTGGAGCATGTGTCATGTGAGTTGGGCATACTGTAAAGCATGACATAAGTGTATGAGTCATGAGCTCATGACTTGAGTCTGAAGTTTTTGTACTCATGGGACATGATTCATAACACTGAGTGAACTAAAACTCCTTATCCTAGGAATTGGGAGTGTACATGAGTTTTCACTAACGTGAACGAATATAAGTTATAGTCATAGAGATGACATGTAGGACATGAATAGATATCATTATAACTAATGAGTTTTGATATTCTGAGATGTTCTGCAGGATCACACTCACTTCAGAAATAGACAAGAATGTCATCTATGAATACTATGATGAATATGTCCAAGAACTGGTTGAACACTTGGTTCATCAAGCCCATGAAAGTTGCGGGTGCATGGGTGAGACCAAAGGATATGATTAAGAATTTGAACTGGTCATACCGAGTTCTAAAAGCCGTCTTTGAAATGTCACATTCTCTGAGTCTGAGCTGCTAATAGCCTGATCTGAGGTCTATCTTGGAGAAATAGTTGGCACCCTAAAGTTAATCGAACAATTCATCAACTCCATATGGTGGATACTTGTTATTGACTGTGACCTTGTTGACCTGACGGTAGTCTATACGTATTCTGAGAGAACTGTCTTTCTTGTGCACGAATAAGACTGGTGCACCCCATAGGAACACACTGGTCTGATGAATCCCTTAACTAGGAGTTCCTTAAATTTTTCTTTCAATTCTCTGAGTTCTGTTGGTGCCATTCTATATAGCGGGATAGATATAAGCTGAGTATCTAGAAGAAGGTTTATGCCGAAGTCTATTTCCCTTTCAAAAGGAATTTTAAGAAGATCTTCGGGAAAGACATCTGAATATTCATTCACTATTGGGACTAATTCAGGACCGGGAGTTTCGAAAATAGTGTCCCTAACTTGAACAATATAATAGGTACATCCCTTAGATATTATTTTCCTAGCTCATAGTTAGGAAATAAATTGACCTCTAAATGCTGAAGTACTACTCTTCCACTCTAGGACGGGTTCATTCAGAAACTAAAACTGGACAATTCTATTTCTGTAGTTAGTTATGGAATAGCAGGAATGAAACTAATTCATGCCGAGAATGACATCAAAATCAGTCATCTCTAATTTGACTAAGTCTGCTAAAGTGACTTTTTGAGATACCACAACCGGACAGTTACTATATACCCATCAGGCTATGATAGTTTTACCCACTGGGTAGAGACTACGAAGGGTTCTACTAGAATTTTAGGACTGACTCTAAAATCAAATGCTATATAAAGAGTAACAAAAGACAAAGAAGCTCTTGGATCTAGCAAAGCGTAAACATGCAAGTCAAAGATTGGTAACGTACCAGTGACCGTATCAAAAGAATTTTCCTGATCCTGTTGGGACTGAAGAGCATATAGTCAATTGGGAATTACCCACTAATGGCACTAGAGATGGCACCCTACTGATTCAAGCGATTGGACTGAGCTGAAGAATGGTTATGCTGGCTTCATGGACCAGCCTTAGGATAGTATCAAACTCTGTGACCTGACTCGCCACACTCATAACACACATCACTGTTGGCTCTACATATACCTTTATTATATTTGCCACAAGTCTGAGGTTTAGGACCTGGTGCCCTATCTCTAAATCTAGGGAGCAGAGCACTAGCTGAGGGAGGAATTGAAATTGAAGACTTTCGGTGGAACGGATAATGGTTACCACCCTCTGACTTAGGCTGAGAGAAATTAAGATTACCTATTCTCGCTCTCTTATTTTCTCTCTTTTTTTTTCTAGGCTTTCCCACCTCAATTTTTTGGGCATGAATCATATGCCATGGTGGGACATCAGCCTGCTGATTGCTTTAAGATACTACTGAATAAGATAAAGTAAAAGAGTTGATTCTGAATTTGCCATGAAAGACATACTCGTCTAGGAAATCTTCCTGAACAGGCGGAGGTGCCGACTGATTCTCGGTTCTTCTTTCGTTAGTCTTTTTGGGAGACATATTCTATAATGAAAGAGAGAATGGATTAGACTGAGAGTTAAATTTGAGCTCATGCTTACTAGCATGACATGAATGCTGAAAGAGGGGAAACTATTCCTAAAATATCTCATAGCCTCCTGTCCATTAGTGTGGTGCACAACACACCTATGCACAAGAATCTACTAAATGCGGCTTTTCAAACTTCCTACAATACTGTTGAACCTTAGGCTCTGATACCAAGTTTTTAACGCCCCAATTCTAGTACCCGGAATGCTACACGATGCCCATGACCCCGAAGGACCACAAGCTAACCTATGACTAATATCTGTAAATGAGCACTGCATGAGTATAAATGCAAAATAGAAGTTGTAAGGTCGTAAGGTTCAAAACTATAACATGTATGATAAAATAATATCTGAATAAAGTATAGAGATACCAAAAACTAAAATAAACAATCTGAATATACTGTAGTCTGAAAGCCTCTAAACTATTTAAACACTGTGGAGTTGATGGGACATGTCCCTAACTAACTCCAAACTATAAAAATAAACTAAGTACTGAAGGAATAAAATAATTAAAAAATAATATCCTCGAATGATGAGGACTCACTGCTGACTCTGACTACTAAAACTGGAATGCTACTGATACTCTGGCTCGTTCTTCTGAACCTATGGTATAAAAACACCATAGCATAAATACGTCAGTACGATTAAATGTACTGGTATGTAAGTAAGGTAGTCTAAATGCAAAGGTTTCATATACATGAACAATACTAACTGACTATATAACATGAATGTGAGTACACGTATGGATAAGTAACTGAAACTGAATACGTGGTAATACTAATTACTAAGTCTGAATACTGATAACTTGAGCTACTGATAACTAAGATAATTGATACTGGGTAACTATTTCTGATAGTCCTAATTCTGTAACTGAAACTGTGGGAGAATCCATCTAACCGACATGCCCTTAATAAGCTATTATAGCTGAGTTAGGGTCCAATCTATAACCCCAATTAGAAGGGTGTCAATACCGCGTTATTGGTCAGGAAAAGTTGTGAGTGACCTTCATCTGATAGTTTCTCCAAAGGAGAATGGTGGGACCCTCATCTGACAGTGTTAATCCACCTTATCAACCCTCAACTGGGTGTTAATGTCTCAACCTGTGCAGACTACATAGTTCTAGAACACAAGGATTGCTTCTAAGAATCACACCCTTTGCTAACAGTGTATGTTCCCATCCTTGGGTTCACTCGGTGCTGAATTTACTCCCATATGAATAGATACTGAACTGGATTAGACTGATCTGTTACTGATTTTACTGATTAACTGGACTAAATTGAGTTCATTAGATTCTGTTGACTGATGGAATATTACTGAGATCTGATAACTGACTGAGATTTCTGAGATTTTTTAGTACTAAGATTACTGGATTACTGAGATTACTGAGATTACTAGACTGATACTGAATTTATTGAATTTTCCTGAGTCACATGACTGACTAAGTTCTACTGATTATGGCTTGACTGAGAGTATCGTGAAGACTGACACTGGCTCTAGGCACACAGCTAAAATTTTTAGTATAAGTACCCCCAGGACTCGATAGCATGAAACTGACATAACATGATGACCATAGTGAACAATTCATAGTACAATCATTGGGGATTTCCATAAAGTATTTGCATATCATAAGCTTACACATGAATAGGAATTGCATTCTATCATAACGTAATTTCACGAATCCATACTTATGAGCGTTCCACTAAATCATTACAAGTCATATCTTTAGCATGGGAGTCAATTTAAACATGTGGTTGCATCATGAGTTCATCATATAAATTACAAATAGGTCATAAAACACAACTCTTATTCACTTAGGCATTTCAACAAACCCATGAAAGGCATATTCTAGGGCATAACTTAACAACTAATACATGATGAATATATCAAATACTTTAATTTTTAAGGATTTCAATCCACACACTAACATGATGTCATGAGAATTCAATAAAGATTCAATCTTGGAAATCATATCACAACATAGACATACGTACAATCAAACCCACAACATGAAATTCAAAATTTATATTTGAAAAAAATTTCTCGAGCTTCATGGGTGAAAGGAACCCATGAATCAACACTTTACATACCTTAGAACATAAATCATCAAGAGTTCTTGAAGAGATTCTTGAGCCTTGTCCTTGAATTTTGAAACTAGGGTTTTCTTGCTTTTGAGAGAGAATGATGAACTTTGAGGCAACTTGAGTAAACAATGAGATATTTAGGTCATTTAGGGATTGATCTCATGTTTGGGGATGACCTAGATCATGGGAAAATGACCTATTTACCCTTAAAGACGCAGACATTTAATGACTAAAAATTGGGCATCGATGTTATAAGTGACATGGCGTATCAATGGCATCGATATGATACTCAACGCGTCGCGCCATGATCGCGCCAAGCCTCAGTACTTTTAGCTCTGGTAACCTGCAATAATGTTAACCAATGCGATTGGCGATGCGGTATGCCAAGATTGCATTGGTCCACTATTTTGGGACTCCGAACGTGGTTTAAATGAGTTTCAAAAAATCCAAAACTTATCCGAGAATACTTATTAACCTTCTTGATCATGAATTCAGCAAAATATAGAACATTTAAGAATATTGAGGTCGCGAAATGAGATTGCAAACTTTTGAAGGCTAAAATAAACTAAGTCTGGAAACTTAGCTAGAATTTTCTAAGTATGGGACCCCCCTTAACAAGCATAAATGGACTGAATTAAGCTTTGGATTTTACGGGGTCTTACATTAGGAGTATTATGAAGAATGCAAACATAGATGGGCTTTTTAAGAAGAGCTACTTTGCATACTTTCTTGAGTTGTTTGAGGACCGCACTCTCCATTTCTCAATGAGCATGGTATATGGCATTGTCAAGCATAGGATCAAGTATGCGGGGAATGATAAAGATTCAAAGGACGGTGGAAAAAAGATGGATGAAGTCTGGATCAACTATTATGGTATGCCGGTTTGTTTTGGATTGAAAGAGTTTGCCATAGTGACGGGCTTGAGATGCGATCGTCTAAAAGAACCTCTTATCAAGGAAACACCCACAAAGGGTCTAACAAATGCAAGGTAAAAAAAGATAGGTTGTTGGGCATTGTTGGACCTAGCTACAAAGGGGAGGATTTGATGGTAGATCTCGAGAATAAAAACAAGGGGAGGATTTGATGGTAGATCTCGAGAATAAAAACATACCAAAGCACTACAGGGATAAATTGTGCTTAGTTTGGTTTGTCCATTTCGTTTTATTGGAAAGAAACATCAGGAAAGTCATACAACACGATTTGTTGGTGCTTGTTGATGATTTTGGGAAACTCAATGATTATCCCTGGAGATATGATAGCTACTACTTGACTATCGAATATTTACTGACAAATCTATCCCCAAAGACGATCATATTATACGGCTTTCCCTGAGCTTTCATGGTAAAATTGATCACTATTTTTACTCATCCATTAATTTATATTGAATATAGTTATTATGACTTTTTTTTCTTGCTTTCTGTTTACATTTTTTAGGCTTGGGCATGTGAAGCCATTTCTCCCCTCCAAAAGCTGTTCAAGGATTACTCAGATAAGGTTTTTCATCCAAGGATCCTTAGGTGGTTGGCTACAACAAAGAGCAGGAAAAAATATATTAAGGAGCCTGATCTCTTTAACCCTCCGAATGATACAGTACATCTTCTTTCAACTAAAATAATTTGCTCAAAGAAAGATATTGAAATAGATGTTCCTTCTATTGCAACAGATGGGTCATCTAATGCAACAGATTACCCATCAACTACAACTGATGCAACAGATGGGTAGTCTGTTATGACAGACGATCTATATTTTGCAATAGATTACTCATCTGATACAAATTATGCAAAAGATATGTAATCTGATGCAACATATTATCAATCTATTATGACATACAGATCAGCTATTGCGGCAGCTAGATCATATGTTGCATAAGTTGGTTGTGTTAAAATCCGTGTAACCCAACTAACTACAAATTATTATTATATAAATTAATGCCTCCTATTTTTTTTGTAAGTTGTGTATCCTTGGATTGTGCCTGTCATTGATGAGCTGGGGATGACTTGTTTTCTTACTCTGGGTTTTGTTAATACAAAAGAAGACCCAACGGTGGAGTTAACAAAAAAGGAATTGGATGGAGCAATATCCATAAAAAGAGCAGTTAGGCAAGGTCAGCCAAATGTTGAAGCTCTTCACGACCAACCTCAAACTACAATAGATTCGGGTGCTTCACCTGGGTGTGTTGCTGGTGGAGTTATTTATGATGGTGGCAACCATCCTGATGTTGCTGCTACTACCAGTTGTTATTATGAGCATGTTGGTGCTCAGCAAAAAATAAATTCTTTTGAAAACACCTCTTGCACAAGTCCCTCTCACCCCTACACCGATCCCGTCAACCCATACGGTGGTCTCTCTTACCCCTCTTCACCCGTATGTTCTCATTGCAAATACAAAGTATGCAAGGACAGAAAGGATAAACTCCTTGAAAAGCTAGAGACTATTATTGAAGCTTCTAAGGAGTTGAAATCTAGGAAGGATGTCATACCATCAAATGAGGTGAGGGAGCCATGTACTCCTATAGGGGCAGTTAGGAGGAAGAGAAGAAAAATTAGACAAATTCTCTTTGTTCTGAAAATAGAAAAAATTGCAAATCCTCCTACTCCAAAAGTTGTTGAAGTTCAGCGGCCACTGAAGAAGGTGGACATATTCGTGGCACTTGGCAAAGAGAAGAAGAAGGAACTACAAGAAATCATGAATGGCAGGACGAAGGTTCAAAAAGAATACACCATGCATTCATTTGTCGCTAAAGAATTCACGAATATGACAAATATGCATGAGTGGTACGAGGATAATGTAAGTTTACTTTTGCTAACCTAGCATTCCAGTCTACTCCATGAATAATAATTTACGCAGCAAATATGTAATCTATTGCAATAGCTTGGTATTTTGTTGCAACATAATACACATCTGTTGCATAAGTTGCGTTGGCTGGGTAATTGATAACGCTCAAATTACACCTCAAATTAGTGTAAGGCGATTGTCGTCAATATATTTACCCAAATTTGGAGTTGGGGTTGAATCCACAGGGAACAATGTGAGTGGCGATTAAGCTAATTTGAAGCTATAGCTACAAGTTCAATTCAAACAAATGGTACGAAAATATAAAATTAATATGGGGTTTTTGAAAGTATCAAGTAATGTTGTCACTTCAATATTAATATTTGTAATCAATATAAATGGGAAACCAGAGCTATGTTTACTAAGGGTTTTGGGAATTGACAGATACTAGGTAATGCCAGAGATTCTCAGAATGATTAGAACAGCAGAATATCCCTGACGATTATACTATCTGACTTATCTCTCGACCATACCAGACAATTTATTATCTAATTCTATCTAACTTAGATAACTTATCTATTTCCAATAGGATGTTATCTCAGGTAGATTAATCCAGTTACGGCATTAACCATTAAACAGAAGGTTGGTAGCTTTCGAGTCCCTGTTGATAACTCACGTGCTTTAGTCTATTTCTCCGTTAGAAGAAAATAAAACATAAGGCATAACCTAATGTTTGCAACCACTAGATTTCAGTTAAAACCACAGAATTTTAAGATGTTCTACTACTCCTTGAATCTGTTAAACACCTAGCATCATATCAAACCCTAATCCTTGGATCCCATAACCCCGGCTAATAGAATTAGCCGCTCATGATTTGATGAAAAAAATCATAAGTTGAATTCATTATGATAAGGATAACTTACGATTAGATAGAAAACAACAAGTAGTTTCCTCGATTGAATCACAAAGTAGAAACCTAAAAATAGTTGATAAAAACAAGAAGAATAATTGATGTAAGAGAGAAATGTTACTTGCCTCTCTTCCCTAGGTTAATTTTATGATAGATGAATTATTAATTAATCAAAAACCCTAAAAGATGCTATTTATACTAAAGCCTAATTAAGGTAATAAAATAACAAAATCACAGTTGGGCTCGAATTTAGGTGACGGCATATTGGTGTTAATCGTCAGGCTTCTGACGGCGTCTCAGATATGTCGCCAGAAGTCGTGCCTTCTTAACCTGTTCTGCCTCATTCTAATGATGTCCTCCAATGGCTTACCATAGGGGTGATAGTGTGTAGCAAATGTTGTCAGACCTTCAACTTATTTTACCATGTTTTGTCCCACTTGAAGGCATCTTCTGACGGCTAACCACACTTGTGACGACATATTGAGAATGTCGTCACCTTCATCCAGCAACTCTTCTTCACTGTTCTTCCTATCGACTTTTTTTAGTAGCTTAACACATCTCTGACGGCTTGCAAGAATTGCCATCAGACTCATATCGGCTCACTTGTATCAGATTTTACGCTTTAGCTCTATTGTTATTTATTTCCATGCATCTTGACTTTCCTTCAAAATCTTAAGAAATAACATCAAAAACACCAATAATTACTTAGGAACTTACAATTATTTCAAGTTAAAAAGTCTTAAATGTGCTACAAAAATCTAGCATATCTACACCCTCAACTTAAAACAATTGTTTGTCCTCAAGCAACTACATAACACTATACTACGATGCTTAACTAAGAGACACATAAGATACCTATCACAGTTGATTATCAAGTTTAGCTCAAAACTCATACCACTCTCCACATTTAATTACTTATTAATCCAATTATGCATATCAATGAAGATTAACAATGTGACCCAAAGGAATCAAGATATGGCATCAATTTAGCAACAATAACCATGCATATGTACAAGTTACACTATCCAAACAAGTAAACAGCTAGCAATACAACCGATGTGCCCTTATAACAAATAAGTCCCTCCTTACTCATATATGAACTCAAGCATGTCAATGCAGGGACGGTCAAGAGATACTCACTCTCAGAAAGAAATTCCAATCAATGCATGTCAAATACCATATGTTTTCCCTTATTTTCATTACCAAGGTGTCCAGACAGGTAAGTTAGGATCACTATAGGTTTTTTCTTCGGCTTGTAATGTAGTCTAAGGGATGGTATGATATTCAATGGCATTTAGAGTGACTAAGCCTCCTTGGCACTACCTTAACTTTTGGGGTTCACTTATTAACCTTTTTCTTCTTTTTCTCCTTTTCTTGATCACACATTATTCAGGATGGATGTGGCTTTTCTTTTTCATTCTTTTTATTTTCTTATTCTTCTTCCACACCACCCAGGTTTTTATTCTTTTTTACTTATTCTTTTCCTTTTATTCTACCTTTCTTCATACTCAGTTTACATCACGCACCCCTATGATAGCCACTCTCAACTTAGGTTGTTTACCTAAGTCTAGGTATACAGTGTCCAAGGAGGACCAGGGCCAAAATAGGTTTATTATGGTCTAAACGGGAAGGTGATAGGTGTTATAGAAAGAAATGGTCAATTCAGGATCAAAATAGGGATCAAGAGATATCATACATACAGGGAAGGTCATTTAGGCAAAAAGTGAATTAAAAATAAAAATGGCCTATGATCCTTTCCTAACCCCTATCTTTCAACCAAGGTAAGACTAACTGAGCAAGTTCTGGATTTAACACACAAAAGGAACTAAGTAGTATCTCACACACACATGGCACAAAGGTGCATCACAAGCTACTACCTATCCGGTTCATGCGATTGTTTAGTAGTGGATATCATGTCATTAGTACTAATGCCATAACAAGATGCACAGTGGTCACATATAAATATATATCACACAGTTATAAAACAGACTAATGGAGAGGTGTTTATCAATCTCAAAAATCAACAAAAATATGTCAACTGCTCTAGATACTTATTTTTCACCAGTTAACCACAACACATCACAAAACAAACACAGTACGCCTAAATATGCCGGCTCTACTAGGAACAAGACTCTGGGGAAAAGAGGCATGGTGATAGAAACCCCAGGAGGACATCAACACCCACAAGTAGCCCCACCCTCAACTTAATATCATGCATTATTCCCAACACATCAAATCAAAACAAGAGAGTTAGAAATATACCTGTGGCACCATGGGTGCGAAGATCTGATGTCAATCACATAATACAAATACAAACAACAAATTACCTTGGGTTGCCTCCCAAGAAGCGCCTAGTTTAATATCGTGGCATGACCCAACTCGGCTTTTTTCTCCACCTTGAGGATATGAATTTCACCCCCAACTTAGAGTCCATTTTCTTACCTCGCTCATAGAGAGGTGGTACAAAGATTAAGAAGCTGAGTAATGAACAATTCATGGTAAACAACTCGACCTTAAAGTGAGGTGTGTTTTTATGTTGATTATTAAGTGAAAAATAAAGAATATAGGATTCTTGTTCCTTAACTTCACAGTCTTTCACTATTTTAGATGATTCCACAAACAAGATATCATCTAAACATAATGTGAAACAATTCTTCGAGTGTGGCCCAACAAATCCTACTTCAAAATTTACACCATCCTCTACACACTCACTTTTATTCATCTTCTCAACATTTTTACTTTGAATTGGGATAGAGTCTTCATAAGAGATTGACTTGGCTTCTTCTTTTGCCTCTAGCATTATTCCCTCAATCTTGGCATCATCCCTCATGGTTGACTCAGTTGGTTGGGAAATCTCCAAGGGTTGATCAACATCAAGCTCATCATCAGTATAGGAATCTTGCTCTTCATCATCACACTCTTCCATTATTTTGAATAATTCCACAGATAAGATATCATCTAAACATAATGTAGAAAAGTATTTTGGATGATTGACCTCGATATCCATCTCTTCTATCCTTTCTCTTCCCTCATTAAATGCCCTAATGTCTTGACGTATATCACATATGGTATCATTCGTTGTGTCTATATGATTCAACATTATTTGAAGCATAGCTTCAATGTCACTCTTTCCAGTGCTTTGCTCTTCTTTTTTTTGACCATAAAACCTGTCATACTCATAAGAAGAACTGGAACCTGGGTTAGCGTAATAGGGGGAAGGGGAATTTGAGCAATCACTCCAATATCCATCTTGACCACCACATAAAGAACAATTATACTCCTGGTAGGACAGAGATAGTGCACACATCTCTCTCCGAGGAGCATATCTACAGTCATGCCAAAAGTGGGATCCATCATAATATGGACATGGATCATCCAGATAAGATTTCCAACCATCAAACTCGCATTTATTCTATGATGCCAGAGTAAGAAATAAACAAAAATAAAGAAAATCTACCTAATACAAGAACAAAGTAAATCACAACAAATATTTACAAGTTTGAATTCAAGCAAGTAAGCTAAAATTCCAAACTAACTCAATACGCCAAATTTTTCCCCAGCAACGGCGCCATTTTTTAGAACACTCAACTTACACTTCAAATTAGTGTAAGGTGGTCGTCGTCAATATATTTACCCAACTTTGGAGTCGGGGTTAAATCTACAGGGAACAATGTGAATGGAGATTAAATTAATTTGAAGCTATAGCTACAAGTTCAATTCAAATAAATGGTACAAAAATATAAAATTAAGATGGGGGTTTTGAAAGTATTAAGTAATGTTGTCACTTCAATATTAATGTTTGTAACCAATATAAATAGGAAACCAGAGCTATGTTCACCAAGGGTTTCAGGAATTGACAGATACTAGGTAATGCCAGAGATTCTCAGAATGGTTAGAATAGCAGAATATCCCTGATGATTATACTATCTGACTTATCTCTCGACCATACCAGACAATTTATTATCTAATTCTCTCTAACTTAGATAACTTATCTATTTCCAATAGGATGTTATCTCAGGTAGATTAATCCAGTTACGGCATTAATCATTAAATAGAAGGTTGGTAGCTTTCGAGTCCCTATTGATAATTCACGTCCTCTAGTCTATTCTCCCTTAGAAGAAAATAAAATATAAGGCATAACCTAATATTTGCAACCACTAAATTTCAGTTAAACCCACAAAATTTCAAGATGTTCTACTACTCCTTGAATCCGTTAAACACCTAGCATTATATCAAACCCTAATCCTTGGATCCCATAACTCCAGCTAATGATTTGATGAAAGAAATCACAAGTTGAATTCATGATGATAAGGATAACTTACGATTAGATGGAAAACAACAAGTAGTTTCTTCGATTGAATCACAAGGTAGAAACCTAAAAATAGTTGATAAAAACAAGAAGAATAATTGATGTAAGAGAGCAATGTTACGTGCCTCTCTTCCCTAGGTTAATTGTTTGATAGATGAATTATTAATTAATCAAAAACCCTAAAAGATTCTATTTATACTAAAGCCTAATTAAGGTAATAAAATAACAAAATCACAACTGGGCTCAGATTTAGGTAACGGCATATTGGTGTTGATTGTCAGGCTTTTGACAGCGTCTCAGATATGTCATCAGAAGTCGTGTCTTCTTAACCTGTTTTGCCTCACTCTGACAATGTTCTTCGACGGCTTACCAGAGGGGTGACGGCGTGTAGCAAATATCGTTAGACCTTCAGCTTATTTCACCATGTTCTATCCTACTTGATGACATCTTTTGATGGCTTACCACACTTGTGACGACATATTGAGAATGTTGTCACCTTCATTCAGCAACTCTTCTTCAATGCTCTTCTTGATACCTTTTTCTGGTAGCTTACCACATCTCTGACGGTTTGCAAGAAATGCAGTCAGACTCATATCAGCTCACTTGTACCATATTTTACTCTTTTGCTCCATTGTTATTTATTTCCATGCATCTTGACTTTCCCATAAAATCTTAAGAAATAACATCAAAAACACCAATAATTACTTAAGAACTTACAATTATTTCAAGTTAAAAGTCTTAAATGTGCTACAAAAATCTAGCATATCAGTAATCTGTGAACTGATTTAGAGAACCCTCTACATCATATTCTTTCCTCTATATTTTTATTCTTTAAAATTACTAACCTATTTAAAATTTTCTTCTTATACCATAATATTTTGATAAAATTCTCTACCTCATGAGGGGCAGGCAATTAGCATACCTGAATGATTATGATACTGCCGATAGGATAATGGACCTCAACTTCTACTACTATTTCAAAGATAGGTATGCTGATCTCCATAAGAAAGATGATTCTGGTGGCCCAGGATTTGATAAGTTAGTTTCTACATTCCAATGAGATGAAGAAGTAATTAAATATGTTAGAGGGAAGAGGCTATATCCATACGGCAAGAGCTGGACAAAGGCAAAGAGAATCCTTGCAGTCATGAACGTGGAAGTCAAACATTTTCTTATTGTTGAGATACTACTCTATGAATAAAAGATTAAGGTTTATGACTACAACTCACCTATCTTCAGCGAGGACACATTTTTAGCCCACATGCAGCCACTCTTGAAGTTGTTGACGCAGAGTAAGCTGATGGATCATTTGTCGATTGAAGTCTTGACGAAGGAATCATGGTATTTTGAAGGTCAAAATAAGAACATCAAGATCCCAAAAAATAAAACTGGTGCAGCATACGGGCCGTACTCTCTTGCATACATCGAGTGTTTGTTGACTAGCACAGAAATGATCGGTATGTGCAATACCATTGTGGAAAAGATGCAATGGGTCTGGGCTTATAGGGTACTATATAAATGGTTGGAGCCCGTGTTTAAAGAAGAATATGTACAAAGACGAAGACGAACACGATAACAATTTTTCATTTCAAGCCACTTCACTTTACATGTAGTGGCAATAATTTTTATACTGGCCAAGTTGAATTTTTAAAATGCAACAGATAGTATATCTGTTGTAATAGATATAATACCCGTTGTGATAGATTGATAATCTATTGGAATAGGTTGGTCATCTGTTGCATTAATAGATGTTTTTCAGTCTATGTTTCCCAGTCTATCTGTCCCAACAGATATCTAATCTTTGTAACATATAAAATATTTATTGCAACCGATAGGTAATATATTAGAAAAATCAAGAAATTAGGAAGACTTGTTATATAATTTCCAGCAGCTGACCTACATGTTGCATCTCATGTTGCTTCTGAGCTTTTGCTTCTCCATATTTCCATAAAAGAGCATCATATCTTTTTGCGGAGTAATCCAACATCAAGTCCATCATTTGGTACTTGTAATTCATCGCTCAAATACTCGGTGTACGTGCAATAAAAAGACCACAATCTCTGTGTTTTTAAAAAATAGATAATCCATATCTTGTCATTCATGCAAGCGTTGTTAAATTTGTGAAATGAAACTACATCATGACACTTAAAATTATAGGCTACCAATGGTTTGTTGAGAAATTCCTTCAACATATTGTACATTAAATGGATTACCCATTTTATCCCAGTATGCTTCAATCGTCGATCAATCAGTACAAACCTTTTGGTACAAAAAGCCAATCATATCAAGGTAAGTAGGAAATATTTTGGCAAGATTTGGTATCTCAGATGATGGCTCAGAATGTCTCCTTCGTGACATCGAGTTATAAACTCAAATGCACCTCTCTTTTTAAATGACGACAGCCAATACCCAATGAAATTCATCACCATAATTGATTGGAATGTATACTTCGTCGACCAAATGCCAAGGTAATCTAGCCAGAATGCTAAAACCTTTTATGATGTTGATTAAGCATTCATCATTTTAGAAAACTTCTGGCTGTTGTTGACAATACCTACCGTAGGCATTATTGATGTAAAATTTGTATAAATAATTATCTGTTGTGTATCTATATTGTTCTTGTATTTGCAACTTGGTCTTCTTTTGGAGGTAGTAAAAAATGGCATTGATGTGCTGCACATATTATCAAATATTTCTAATTACGTAATGAAAAAATTAATACACAGATGCAATTAAATAAAGTATTAATTAATAGTAATATGTATGGCATTTAAACCTCATCATTCCAGCAAGTTTGGGGCTGTGACATCAAATAGAACTAATTCTTCATTCCAGGATGTGCAACAACAAAGTCGAACATATCAAAACCAAGACTCGATTCGTTCACTTTGTAGCATTCGTCATTTTATTTTCTACATGATGATTTATATGTGTTAATGTCACGTTCTTACAACAAGAATCGTATAAACAAATATCTTTAAAAATTAATTTATGTACCTATCGGCATGATGCTTTAATAGCTCATTGACAATCTATTATGAATAGTCATTGATCAACTATGTTAGTTTTTTTGGAGCCTCATCCGAGATGTTGAACCCTTCAAACGGGAATTCTTCCGTTCTCTCGAACTGACAGGTTCTACTTTTTCTTCTTCTCTGGAAGAAGTTGATGGATTATCAACTGTGATATTATGCTCTTCAGCAGGGGCTTCTACTATGACATCCACCTGGAAAGCCAGAAATTGTCAATGCTAATTACAGATATACAATATATTATCCATCAATTACAATAGATGAGCCTTATGTTCTGTTAGGATGAATTCAAACAGGTAAATTAGAGCAGTATGATAATTTCGAATAGAGGGCCCATCTGTTACAACATAAGAATCATCTGTTGTAACAGATAACGCGTTTGATACAATAGGTTAAACAACAGTTGCAACAGATGTATATATTTGTTTGATAATTTTTAGCAGATGTATCAGCTGTTGAAATAAATATATGCCTGTTTATTTGTTAGAACAGATGATGTGCATTCACCTTCTTTAGCTCATACTGCTCTCCTGTGGCCCTTGCACACTGAACAACGATGTAAGACAAAGACAGAGGCATGGAAATTTTGCTTTTTTTTATGTTTGAAGATGCCTTGGAAGTATCTTTCCTTCTCTTCTTAGCCGTCTTGATCTCTAGTGGAGTGTATGGATATGAAATCCTCTTTGATAGAATGAAACCCTTCTTAGATGTCATTTTCTTTATAGAAGCAGTTAGTACATTAATAGCATTAATCACTACATCGTGTTTCACCTTACAGTCTTGACATTTACATGTAGAACATTCGCTAGATATGGTAAAATCTAGAGAAAAATATGTACAACTAGTATGATCATAATCATAATGGATTTTTGTTTCAAAAACTGTAAGAGGAGCATCATTAGCCCCAACAGCAACACCACTACCACTACCATCATCAACAGCAATAAGCCCACCCTCCAAAATTATTTTTCTTCTGATGGATATTGCTCCAAACAATTCTTTTTATTCCATCAATGACCTTAGGGTCCGATAAAGTTTGTATAGACTGTAAAGTAAGAAAAAATGGCATCTTCAACTCTCGGTTGGTCGAAATAAGCCACGGATGGACAATCTAAAATAATCAGTACATATATTAGAATGATGATGAAATCATTTAAAATAATAATTAATTTAAACAAAAACTTGATTAGAATTGGAATTACTTCTTCCTTCAGGGGGTTGAAAAGATCAAGAATTTTGCATTTTTATCAGTTTTGGCCAAAATCTATCTCAGGATTCTTGGACAAATAACTTCTTTCTAGTAATGGCTTCAAATGCCCAAGCCTATAACATAACACCAATAAATCAAAAGCAATATTGAATAAAAAAATGATGAATCATATCATGATAAAAAAAATATTTACCATGAAGGACCATGGAAAGCCATATAAGTTGACTATCTTTGGTGTTAACAGAGTCAAAAAATATTGGATAGTGATTTTGAAGCTTTCATAACCCTAATGATAGCTGTGAAATGCCTCAAGATCCTCAGAGAGATTTATTAAACTGGATCTTATATTATTGTTAATGTCTATCTCCCAAAGAATATTATGTACAAACCAAACCAAGGATAATGATTGCTTGTGCTTCTTTGAGAGTACTTTACCTTTCAATGCTTCTATCAAATTTTTATTTTTGAAGCTTGGACCAACAATGGACACCAGGTCATCACGATCACTCGACTTGCCTTTGCCTGTTTTGGGTGTGCGGGGTGCTTTTTTGGGGTCAGAGTAGGTATAACTTAAGAAGGAGAAGAAGGATAACATTTTAGTTTGATAACTATGGCAAACTCCTTACAACCAAAACAAACAGGCATGCCACAGTAATTTATCCACACCTCATCTATCTTGTCTTTGTTTTCATATATAAACCTACGTTTGAGAAGATCTTATAGCATTTTCATCTGGAAACTAGCATTGTTGTCCTCCGAAAAATCAAGATATTTCCCAAAGCAGCTTTCCCTGAAATAAGCATCCAATTTTTGTTCTCGAAATATTTTTCTAAAGGTGTCGAAAGATTTTTCCATGGCTAACTTAACCACAAAATCACCTGTTAAATCTATGGCACCATCGCACTGCATTTTCATAGGATAATGATCAATGCTGAGGGTTTTGACCAACTCTTCGACGAAAGGGCTACTAGCATTTGGATCATATCTTTTGAGATATTCCTCCTCCCCGTGTTCATTATCTTCTGCTCCTGATTGAGATAACGCTTGCAAAGAAAGCTCATAGAGTGGTGGATGTAGCCGAGCTACTAGACTTGTTTCTTTACTTGGACTTGATTCGATTTTTTTTGGGAGCCATATTATCTTAAATTAACAGGAACATAAGATATATTATAATTGATTAATGTATCATTAAAAAGGGATAACAGTAAATCTAACATGCACAACGGTAAAATAACAGTTCCAACAGACCACACATCTATTGCACCAGGTATGTTATCTATTGTAACATATAACCGACCTGTTGCAACAGATGAGTAAACCATTGGAAACAATAAAAACATATCACTAATTTATTGCACCAGGTATTTTATCTGATGCAACATATAACCGACCCATTGCAATAAATTAGTAAACTGTTGCAAACCATAAAAATAGATCACTAATCTGTTGCATCAGATAGTTTATTTGTTGCAATATATAACCAACCTATTACAAGGATGAGCAATCCATTAGGAATAGTAAAAATAAATCACTAATCTATTGCACCAGGTAGTTTATCTGTTGCAACATATAACGAACCTGTTGCAAGGATGAGTAAACTATTGGAAACCATAAAAATAGATCACTAATCTATTGTACCAGGTAGTTTATCTGTTGCAATATATAACTAACCTATTGCAACGGATGAGTAATCTGTTGGAAACCATAAAATAGATCACTAATTTGTTGCACTAGATAGTTTAACTATTGCAACATATAACCAACTTGTTGCAACGGATGATTAATCCATTGGAAACTATAAAAATAGATCATTAATCTATTGCACCAGGTATGTTATCTGTTGCAACATATAACTGACCTGTGGCAATGGATGAGTAATCCGTTGGAAACCATAAAAACAGATTACTAATCTATTGCACCAGGTATGTTATCTGTTGCAATATATAACTAACATATTGCAATGGATGAGTAAACCATTGGAGACAATAAAAACAGATCACTGAACTGTTGAAATATATCACTCATCTATTGAAAAATGAGTTATCTATTGGATCAATATTGTTTAGATTTCTTCCAAACAGAAGAGTTGTCTATCATAACAGATGAATGATCTGTTATATTATTTATTGTGATGAGTGATTTGTTATATTGTTTATCTATTGCATCATATTTTAATCTATTGCATCAGATGTTTTCATCTATTACATCAGATGTCTTCATCGGTCGTATTAGATATTTTATCTGTTGCAACACTATTTTTACCATGACAAACAACAAATCAACCCAGCAACACCAACATATTACATACACACACTCACTAATAACATCAACTATGAACAAAAATTACCAACAAATATGAATCAACAGTACGACAACAAGAAGAAATACCAAAAATTGGGGTTTTATTTAGTCCACATTTCAATACTAGAAGAGTAGTTGGCTCAAGTTCCTCTGTTTCTTCATAATTTTTTACCTGTGGAAAAGGAAATGGGAAGGTAAATAACTCAAAGTTGTTGTCACTAGAGAAGTCTTCGCATCGATTAATGGTTAAAAGTCAAAAGGGAACTCACCCGACTATTTTTTGCCGAAGGTTGAAGTCGCCGGGGATTCAAAGAAGAATTTTGTAGAACTATTGGTTGGGAGAGAGTTGAGAGAAGCTATCGAGAGAGAGAGAGAGAGAAGAGTGACTGATTTATTTGGATTGAAGAGGGGTGTGGTTAATTTGTATTTTTAAAAAGATTAGAAAGTTTTAAAAATATTAATCAAGTCCATAATTAACTTAATCAAGTTTCCTAATGATGTCTGACCCTTTAAGTTGGTCAATGTCACCAATCCTTCATTCAAGACTTAAAAGACACCTTTCCTTCAATTTTCTCCACTCATTCAACCTACTGCTCCAACTATCAACGAGGAACTTCAAATTATGCCCTAAGTTTTTTATCGCTTATAACTAAATCTGCAACTCAAAAATAGCCCAAAAAAAAGCTCAAACATTATTTTGGGCAAAACGATTGGGGGTTTATTCTTGAGAAGTAGGAAAAGAAAAAGATCATGGGTGATTATACTTGACGAAAGAGTGAAGATGGAAGAATACGGAAGAAACATTGACGGTGGAAATGAACTCTAAAAGTTGGTTGAGTTAAAATCTGAGAAGAATCAAAATTAGGTTTGTTTACTTCAGTTAGATATAATTAGAAGTACTACTATGACTAAAAAAACATTTTCCCTCAATTATTTTCTTATTATTAAAACCAATTTCAGTATTTAGATTACTTTTGATATTGATTTATAATTTTAGGATTTTGTTGTTGTAGTCACCGTCGTAAGCCTCCATGGGTCGTATGCATGGTTGAGGGTCCATTCAATCTCTCTTCTCCATTATTGTATTCAATTTTTATCACTATTTTGTGACACATTATAGTGATTGATTTTTGTATGTTACTAATTTTTTTATTTTATTTTCGTGTGTGGGGATAACAATAAGGGTATTTTAGCTTCGGCACTTCCGTATAAGAGGACTTCACCAAGTTGGTTGAAAACTTCTGCTCCCGATGTAAACGCTTGTTAAGCTTCTTAACTCTCCGACAGAATCTCTTTTCAACTTATTTGCTAAATTTCTGTGCGTTTATAATTTTCCAATCAAAATATGTTCTATCGAGATTTCTTTCGACATAAAATACCTTTTCCTAGATAATCATTGAGTTAATTCTGGTTTTTTTTGCAGGTTTATTTGTGTGATCTGATTATTGTTCCTATGTGTATTAAAGTTTCATTTTGCCCAGCTCTTAGTTTGATTGTTATTTTTGGATTCACCCATGTGCCTATTGGTTTCTATGGCTTTAGTATAATCCCCTAAAGTTCAAATTCTAGCATCATATCACTATTATTAATATATGTTATGGTATTAATGCACATACACCACTTCTATAACTATAGATTTGTTTCAGATGATATATAAATTTGATATCAACTTTATCATTCCTGAAATTAAGGATTAGGTGTGTAAAATTCAGGTTATAGAACAAGAGGTATCAGTTGTTGTTTTTACAGAATGAGGTGGTAATTTTGCTACTTTTACCCTCTACAACTAAGTTTCATATACTCAATAAAGAATAATTGTATCTACATACGAATTATGACTTCATTTTCTACATTTGTATGTGTTTACTTCTGATTTTTGTATTCATTAATATTTTATGGATAATGAATTGTATAGTTTTAGGTATACTTTTGTGTCCACTGATGCGGGGTGGGAACGTTGGTGGGTGGAGAGGAGATAATGAACTTAGAAGTTACTTATGAAACTTGATTTCCCTACTTCCATTAGGGAAGTTATTTTTTTCATTTTTAAGGAGCTTGTTTCCTAGAAAAAACATTTTTCAAAATATTTTCACTAATCAAACATAGAAAAATCAAAAAACATTCATACCAAACACACCCTATGATTAAGTTCTGGTTTTTTTCTTTCTTTTTCGGTACTAGGTGATTGATCTTGTATATTACTCCCTCTATTTTATAATAAATGAATTGTTGGACTTTGGCACACAGATTAAGAAAATGAATCAAAGATATAAATTTAACATAGTTTTCCATTTTTACCCTTGTTCAAAGTACAGAATCATATTTATTTTATTCTTTTTCAGTTGATGGGCCCCTTGGTTGTCGAATCCTCAAGGGTAAATTTGAAAAAAAAATCAATGATTCACTTATTTTGGAACACCAAAAATACTCCAACAATTCATTTATTATGAAACGGACGGAGTACTATTCTTGTGTTAATTCAACTGATTTTTGAAATTGTAGAATGAAAAGGAAAAATTAGTAGAGATATTGCTTTTCAATTTTGGAGTGAATACATTACTACAATCATTTTTTGGGACCAGATTGTCGTTGGTAGTAGGTGGTTCATATACATACTTGATACCAATTACCACAATCAACCAGCCTAGCAGATTCTCAGTTCTTCAGAATCCTGAACTGGTAATGTAACTTTATTTTCTCTTCTTTTTTAGCATCGTCATCGTCTAAGTCTTGCCATAGAAAAGTGTTTAAGCTAAAAGGGCGGAAAAGGGTTCATCTGAATTTATTGAACTGGAAAATTACACTATATATAAAAGGCCAATTTTGTTTGTTTGTTTATATAGTAGATGATGAACCCCCTTGGTGAAAATCCGGCCCCTATTACCTTCACTGAATCATTGCACTTCTGAAGCTATGAGTTCTGAGTTTTTAACATTTGTTGCAATTATAGTAACCTTTCATCCCGTGTTGATATTAGAGGTTTGTGTTGGGTTCAAAGTATATGAAAAAGTGTAAATGAAAAAATAGAGGAAAAGTGGTGGAGAAGAGAGACACCAATTTAGAAAGTGTACTCCTAAATTGGAAAGTTCAATCTTTCTCCTATATTGGTGGAAGAAGAGAACTTGTGAGTGTTTAAAATAAGGAACACTTTCTCCACATGGTAAGTGAGGCGAGAAATAAGAAAT